>NW_015150750.1:110134-164626 GCF_000732505.1 Cyprinodon variegatus
ACACTGAACAAGTGTAATCATGTAGTATGCAGCGGGTAACAAGGGGCAATTAGCCTCTCACAACCATCGATCAGGAATCGTAAGGTAAAAATCTAATTTCAATTATTTGAAATTCAGTTGCCCTTCGTGAGGTGTTTATGAGCAAATCCTGCTGTTGAAGCAAAGCTACAAGCATCTTGAAACTGATTTACCTGAACCTTGAGCACTGAGCAAGTGCAAACAAAGGAATTCTTCTTCGTCTTCCAGATTGACGAGACCAACCAGTACCATCTCTCAGCTATGTGTCCGACATGTAATTTTTAGACTTACAGTATGAGGAGTTAGATTGCATCAGAGCATTAGGCTGTACAGTTTAAGAACATACATGGTGACCGGGGAACTTTTAAACTCTGTGATTTTGTCATACAGTTTGAGCTGTAGCTGAGTACAAAGACTGAAAATATTGTACTGTGTATGTCCTCCTTAAGTGAATCTCTTTGGGGATCACATGCCCCTGGTAAACTTGAAGGAATACCTTAGGTATCTGAAAGTAATTACTTTTTGGAAGTAGCAACAGACTCATGCTGGAGAAGCTTTAGGAAAATGCTTTAGCAATGAAGCTACCGTGACCCATGTCTTGGTTCATGTAGAGCATGTGACAAGGACTGAGTCATAATACATACATGCCCATCAGATTATCTGACTTTACTCATGAACGCCAAAATGCCTGTAACCTGTGTAAGAGACCTGAAGTGGCAGTCTGCTTCTCTGTGTACCCTCTGAAAAAGGGTATTCATTTAGCCCTATTTTTTTAGATAATGCCCTGTTGAGACTTGAGGCAAACAGGAATGATGAGAACAGATGTGGCTAAATGAAGGAATCAGGTCCTGAAGGCTTGCTTCCTACTTGTAAAGTAGAACACAATACTTTCTATTGTTAACTTTTAAAATTAGATGTGCAACTCAAGTTACAAGTACTGAACTATTTTTGTATTTGTATTTTGTATTTTAACTTTGCTGTAAACTTACAGAAGCTGTTGATTTCTGAAGAAAATGGTGTTGGAGGTGTTGGAGGAGTGTTGGAGTGGACATGTTTGTGTTCGCCGGATAAAAACTGATCTGGAGAGTTGTGAAGCGATCTAGAACAAGAGACAGAGCAGACTGTACTACTTCTTAAGAAAGCTTAGGTCCTTTAGTGTTTGCAGCAAGATACTGTATATCTTCTTCTGTCTGTTGAGAAGAGTATGAGCTCTTCTGACATCATCTCTGTTCCAGGAACTCCTCTAGAACCTCCGGAGATGACTTTACAAAAAACTGTTCTTCATAAATTGAGGGACATGAGAATCCTCTTCAAAAACCTGTTTAACAACAACAGTGCATTCAGTACAAGACAGAACATTTCTGCCTACAGTAATCAACATAACCTGTTTAAAACCCTATATATTAAGTTACTACAAGTTATGTTTTCCCATTGAGGCCATTAAAGCATTTTTGAATTGTATTGTATTGTGTTATATTGTATTGAATTGAATGCTGCACAGTGCGGAAGTTTGTAGCACTGTCGTCTTGCAGCAAGAAGGTTCCAGGTTCCATTCCCGGCACAGTTTCTGTGTTTTGCATGTTCTCCCCCGTGCATGCAACAATTCTCCCTGGGTACTCCGGCTTCCTCACGCAATTGACCTAACTTAACCTCTTACACCCTAAGGGGGTTTAAATAAATTTCTGCCTGACAAAAACACACAAAAGTAAATAACTTATAGCCTCAAAGCTATTAGATTTAAGAAGAAACTTTTGGTACGTCTGTAAAGGTAAGATGTCATAGAATGGTTTTCTGGTGTCAGCACCATTATAGCTTTGACCCTGCCTGAAATATTAGGGACAAAATACAAAATATTTTGCATTTTTTGAACCTCGCCAAAATTTTCTTCTAAATAAACATTGCAAAACACTACCAAAATATTATTTATAGCACAAAAAAGTAGTACAGACTTTCAAATCTAAATGTTGTGTAAAAATATACCAAATTTGGACTCAATCAGATGAATCATATTTATTTTAGAATGGTATTAGTGAGAAATTTCTTAGGCGGAGAGGCCATTTTGGCACATTTATCCATAAATGTCACCAAACTGTGCCAAATATGTTTTTTACATCAATACTGGGGGTTTAGTAAAATTACGAGGTCACGTAGCAGCTGGACCCGCCGGTGGGTCCGTAGGGTTCAAGGGGATAACTGATTGGTTAATTGGCTTTAGGTGTGATTGTGTGTGTACATGCTTTTATGTCTCTGTTTTGCCCTGCAACAGATGGGCGACCTGTCCAGGGTGTGCACTGCCTCTTGCCGATAGACTGCCAGAGATAGGCCCCGGCTCCACTGCAACCCAAATGGAATAACCGGGAACAGATTGATGGATGGATGAATTGAATTGAAGATTTACATTAACTTTAATGAGTTGTATAATTATATGAATGGGAATTGACTTTTCTGCTTTATTTTTAACACTGAAACTGGTTGATTATACGGGCTTTTCAATTTACATCAGTGTGTTATCATTTTAGAAGTGCACCGATTCAAAAGAAATATTTAATTTTCCTCAAAATGCTAAGTCAAAAATGCTAAATAGTATTAGATTTATTTGACTGACTATAGAGTGAACTATTTCAAATTCACTTGAAATAATATATCCAAACTTTGTTTCCTGCACAATAGACTAAAAAGGTGAAATGATCAAGACTGTGTGTTTCCAAACAATAGCTAATTTGTTTTTTTTTTCTTATCTGTGTTATGCTTCATGTAAAGTTAAATTTATTGACTTCTTGCTTTTATGTTTATATATTTGTTTTCCATTTGATAAGACAGAAACCTCAAATAGCTTATCTAAAACATGGAGGATAGAGGGCCCTGAGGACAAGGGTAAGGAAAGCCTGAGGTAATTAATATAACTAGAGTGAAGGTTTGATATTTTCTTACAGTACTCTTACATATCATATATTAGCTACAGAATGCAGCTGTTTAAAAAATACATTGTAAAGATTGTCAAAGATTTTTCTTGTATTCATTTTAATGTTCACATTGGCAGCTGCCAAAAAGCTTTATTTTCTTCTCCTCTTTCAATTTATTAATGCCTTGAATTAAACTGTTTTTTAGAATACTTTTCTAGATTTTGTAGGGCACTAAACATTTTGAGTCTAAGTCCTATCTAATGTGTTGGGTAATTGTAAAGTGGCAGTCCTAAAGTATATTAGTTTTTGTTAATTGATTTATATCAACTGTAAGCCGGAAAATGTATCAAAATGACTGGAAAAATAAAAGCTTTATGAGTAAGAGATGGAATAGTTATGATCTTTTTAATCAAGTTACAGAATAACAGTAGAGAGAGTTCCTGAACTGCTGCTAAAACGTGGTTTTCAGTCCATTTATGCAAAAGAAAAGAAAAGAAAAAGAAACCCAGATAGGACAGAAAAGACACCGTCTATGAAATGAGGTTATAGATAATTCACCATTTCCAGTTCCATTTAGTTTGGTGTATCTTTGCAGAGCAAAATGACTACAAATGTTGTCTCCATAAGCACTACAAGACAAACAATGGCTGTATTGGTAAGATAAGGTTTCATGATAGTGTGTTAGTTAACACAGCTTTCTCACATCAAGAGGATCTCTGGTTTAAATCTTGGCTGGGCAGCATTGTTGTGTGGAGTTGCCTGCTAGGATAATGGTTTGGTTTCCCTAGTATTCTGGGTTCTACCCACAGTATACTGACATGGAAGATAAAGTAGTAATTCTAGTTTAACCATAGAAGTGAGTGTATGTGCTTGTGTGTCTCTGTGTAGTTTTTCTCTTAGATGGTGTCCTGTCCATTCTATAACCCACACATTTCTATTGAGCGTATCATATTCTTGAAGTCTATTTGCACCAGAGATAATGGCAAATTCTGTCTGATATCTAATATCAAAGTAGATTTGATAAAGTAACTGCATTTGACATATCAAGTAACAGTATGATATATTTTTTAATGTTTAAATGATGATTCACAGGCCACAATCAGCAATTTTTTGGCCATCCCTCGGAAAACAATTCAGTGATGCCTGTCTGGTCGGAAACTATTTACTTCCAATTGAAAGGCAAAGGAAACACAGATGAATGTTTCCCAGTGGAATCACAGAGTAGCATGGTGCTGGGAAGGCAGTGTGAGGGAGCCAAATGAATTATCATGAACTGCTTTGTGGGATAGCCAGTTCCTCTAGATGTAATGCAAAGCAATGGGTGGTAGAGTGGTGGAGAGTTTCCTATAATTCAGGGGTGAATAAACAGTGAGGTCTACTGCTAGTGGCTGGCAGGGGTTCTCACAGTTAGAACCCCTTTAATTGCCTGTAATGCACCATAAGATAGACTTGAATGGGACTTTACTACTCTAACTAGCAATTAATTCCTTCTTGGTGGCAATACATTGTTTGTTTCAGGTCAACATCTTAATGGTAGAGTTTGTTAATTCAGGGAAAAGATTGCAAAGACTTTTTATGATGTATTATTTCCTACGTTGCTGCTTATTTGTTATAGTTTGCAAAATTTTGAATCAGAGTAGCTCAAAAATATCCTTAGCTAGGTTGTATTTAGGCACAACTAAATCATTTCTTTAAGTCATAGCTTTCCAACTTGTCCAGTAACAAAACCTCCATTCATCCATTTCCTCGATATTTGCTTAATCTTTAACAGGGTGATGGGGGCTGGTGTCTTAACCATGACTAATCCAACAAAGGACATGGCCCTGCTATCTATTAAACTGGCTTCTCTCTCTGTAGTTTGACCATGCTTCCTTGTTGTTGTTACAAGTCCTTTATTTGATCATAGAGACACAACACAAAATCAAGTTTTCAAACTGGAGTCAGTATAAAGAGTCTAAGATCAACAAGTCAGCTCTGTTCATCCGGTAACTGCTCAGTCAGTGGGTTAATTTCTGTGGGTAAACAAATAAGACGATTTAAATAGCATATTTCTGATTTAAAGAAAAGTCACAGGAGACTTTACACAGCAATACCAGAAAGGTTGGTTTATCATTATGCAGATCTGCTCTTGCTATTAGCACAGACTGAAAAGGTTGAGGTGAAGGCAGAACAGATTACAGGACTTTACCAAGTGGGCAGTTTATTTAGTGGTTGTACTCTGCATGTATACCAGAACAAAGCTGACAAGGGGTAATTCAATAATATTTAGTTTACTTAGATCTATAAAGGATATTTCATACATAACTTTCTACATTGATTCTGCAGAGTTCATTTTCATTCCTACTAATATTATGCACTTTAACCTGATTTTAAAAGCTCACTGATAAGCAGCATGGATTTTATCATAAATAGTTTTGTAGAAATAAAGTGTCTTTGGACATTACCTATGGTCAGGCTGAAATGCCAAACCATGAGGTTTGTGAAGAGATTACTTCTTTAGTATCTACATCTATGTCAAATGACAATCTATGCTTATTTAAATGTTCTTCCATCTTGTCTGATTAGATCTGGCAGACGTGACTCTAGCATTACTGTAGTTAGAAAACTTGCCTTCCCATTTCTAAGTAGAATTTATGAACACTGATTCAAATGATTGGGTGCATAACATTTTGTTTTTTTTTGTTTTTCATATTTATAAGAGTTTACAATAAGCAACAATGTACAAGTACACTAGTTACAGGCAGCATAATGATGCATTCAATATTCTAAAGCCAGACACCATCAACTCTGTGTTTTAAAAACACATTTTTTTATTTTGAAAACCAGCATTTTGCAGCCTTATTTTTTTTTTCAGTTACCCCAGATTTTTATAGCTACCCCAATTTATTTTTTATATAACTCCATTTCATGTTGCCTTCCTGCACTGCTCAGTTAATCATTTAAGTAACATATATCAGTTATCTAAATAGTTGTAGTTCTACTTTCCAGTTGTTTGATATGAAAAATATGTTTCCTTGTTTTAATTGTTGGCTTGTTTAAACTGTTTGCATTTTAATATTTAGCCCTAAAAACACATTTTCTGGCTTCATATTGCTGACTTCTATGACATCAGTTTCCCAGAACAAACTAAAGCAGCACATCTAGCATGTTCCTTTTTTTTTATCAGGACACATTTTCTCAATGAGAACATACTTGGCAGAAACAACACCCAGACATTCCTAATTACTTGTTGTTGCCTATTCAGCCTTAAAATAAAGCTCAGATAAAAATGACTCAGCCTTATTATCTGACAACCCATAAAGCACAGTGTGAGCACCGCTGGCATATTAAGCTGTGGCTAACCAAATGTCATAGACTTGCTACTGTTAGAGCAGGCAGATCTGGGCAGCCAGTATCATCTAAAATGTCTATGTGTTAATAAAACTGCCCCTCTTAAAGATTTTTTTAACTTTGTATTTTTGTCACATTGTGGTATTTAGGATCAAAAACACTCTAATTCCAGAAAGAGATCACCTGAGTGCATACAAAATCTGGTCAAATCTTCCAAAATCTAGTATTTTATTCGTATAATTAGTTGCATGTAACTTCCTTTAGGGACACCCTTTAAACAGTTATCCAATTTTTTTATTTGTAAAACTGTATGTTTCATAGATTATAGATAAGTTTAGAGTATAATACAGGGACTAGCATTTGGCCGCAAGCAAAGCGCTTTGGTTATTTACACAGAGTTGTACAAAGTAGTCAATCTATTTTGACAAATGGAAATGTAGATTGTTAATTGCGGTTTTTAAATGCTGATACCTTATTTGTAATCAGCATTTGAAATCCCTCTTGCTTATTTCCGTCTCGCCAATATCTGGCAAGATCCACAATGATATGTGAAGTCTACAAGTCCCAACATGAACTGTTTGTTAGAGCTAAAGAAAAAGTTCTAAAGAAACCCACATTTCACAGTTTTTTTTTTTTTCTCAAAACCTACAAATCTTTTAGGGTGTGGTTCTTTGAGTGTGAAAAACACAAACTAATAGCTAGGTTGCATGTGGTTTCACTTAAGTGTGACTGCCCAGGATCTTAACCAGGCAGGATGTCCTTGGTCTATGACGAGGTCAAATCATCACATATCTACTGCGTGAATCATATGCTCCTCTGTGGCTGTTCATTTTCACACTGTGATGTTGACTGATGTTTGGTGTAATTGCAGCTCACAGATGTTATTTTGTGCAAGTTACATTGCACTTCTGGCAAAAGTCTTCTTTCAATACAAATTTTATCAAACATCTTGAAATTATACTGTGTTTTCAGTTGCATAACCCAAGGATGGAGAATGCACATGTCAATAGTGTTGCACTGGGTTTAATACAGTGCTGCGGAAAAATGTTTGTCTGCTTACAGAGTTCTTTCATTTTGTATACCTCTTAAATATGTTACCATTTTAATATCAGAAAAAGTATCCCTTTAATAAGGCTGCATTGAAATTATGATATAATGTAATCAGGATAAGAATAATCTAAATCATCCAAAGTAATACATACATACTCTATTTTATTGCAAACAACCATGTAACATTTTGCTAATGCAATACTATAGTGATAACAATAATAGTAAAGGAAAATAGTGATGGCTCTAGGCAACATGTAAGCAAGACAAAGTTTTGTCTGGAATTCCGTATTGACTTATGCATGGTCTTGGAAAACACAAATCAAAAGAAATCTCTGCTTGCAGTCATTTCACAGCTGTTACCATCACATGCGTAGCCCCAAATGAAAAGTGGGGAAAATATGCACTTTAATACATTATATGATGTGCCTCTGATAGCATTATGATTCGATTTTTGTTGCAAAAGGAAATATGCAGGTGAAATGCGAGCAATGGAAAATTAAAGTCATATTTTTTATTTGCACATATAAACTTGGCCAATATATTTAATTTTGACTTTGGTATTTTAAGGATAAGACAACAAACCAACTTTTTTTTTAGATTACAGCTTTTATCTGGGTTAACCATCAAAAGGCTTTAATTGAGATACTTGGTCAAGTTTCATAGCAAAAGCTCTGCTTCATTATAATTTAAGAGCAACTTATTTTAAAATGCTAAAAGATTTTTATTATAGGACCGTTGAAATCTCTTTAAGCCGGTGTGATGGCAGTTCACCATGAATAAATCATGTCCTGAGATAAAGATGCATTCATGTCAGAGTTTGTTATACATTTTTTGATAAGAAATAAACTCCGGGGGACAGGAGTCCAATGAAGGGGCATTCCCAGCTTTTGTGCAACCTGCCACACTACAAAGACTTTTGTTGAGCCAAACCTTTACCAAGAGGCAGCTGCAGAGAGCTCTGAAGGCAACATCAGAGAGCAAAATGTGGTCGCTGGTGGTTAACCAGTAACCATATTATGAGTAGAACTCCTAAGTCTCTTTCTAAACCTTCTGGATGATCAAAGAAGCACTGAGGTTTGGGGAGAAGGCCACTCTGTCATGCTCCCATCTGAATGGGAGCAAAACAGAGTAGACCAGTGTGCATGGAATGGCCAAACATGGACCATAGTTTATCAATGAACATCTGGGTATGCGTGTGGATCTAGGTTCATATGGTCGAAACCATCTATCGATCCTTACAGTTTGTGTAAAGATTTATTGAAACTTGAAGCTAAAAAAAAAAATTTTTTTCATGTGTATCTTTGATTTAACACTGAAAAAGGTGACATCATATAAGGAAGTAAAAAACCTGCATGTGGTTGTTTCTTGAGGAATGTAAGGACTTTTAGTCATCTACACATTTAAGCAAGAAATCTTTTTTTCTGCTATGTTCAAGCTATTGGACAAATGCATTTATAGCTTAAAATAAAAATAAAATGATACATAGTTAAAACGAAATACTAAACTTCAATTACAAACTCTACCGTGTTCACATAGTATCCAAACCAGTCATGTCTTAGAGTTTAGAAAATAATTAAGTTTACAGAACACATTTAAAGACTTTCGATGATGGCAGCACTTCTGCTTTTTATCCTTTTTTTTTTCTTACCCCCACTGCCCTTCCTTTGACTTAATACTTAAAGCTTTTTTTTCCTGGCCAAGATTATAATAATCCTGTGTTTTTCTCTCATATAATCTTCTTACTCAGATGAATTCAGTTCTGTTTACTCAACTAGTGCAGAGTAACAACACATGTCATTTCAAGGCACTTTAAAACGTCAATGTTAAATTACTAGTGCTACTAATCCTTCTGCTCCCTCACCATTGCTCCTTCCTTACTCGAGCAATATTTGGACAGCACTTATTGCTTCTAATGTGAGGTACTTGGATCGACCCATAGTTTTAAAACTAATGACCTAAACCATTCTAACTTTAAACTTTACCAAAAAGGAACATTTTAGTAAAGTCTTAAAGGTATATTGCCTCACTGATTAACCTGGAGGAGCCTGAGAACTAAAGAATCGGTCCCCGATTCCACATTTAGAAAGTGTAAAAAAAACATGTCCTGTGTTTGGATCTGATGAATAATTTTTTAAGACTTTGTATTGTGGGAAGGAGAATTCAAGATTCTGGATTTAACAGTGATAGATCATCCACTGAAGCAAAAGGCTTTTAAGTATTTTGCCTTCCTGGAGGTAAAGAATTGTTCCAGGCTTTTCAACATTACCCCTTAACGGCATATAACAGCATGAGAATATCATTAGTGACTTTAACCAGGGCTCTTTTAGTGCTATAATGGCATTTAAAACCCAACTAAAACTCTTCAAAAGGTTCATTACTGTATAAATGCTCACAAACTTAGTCATAAACTCTTTCTTAAAGATAACTCTTTCCCAGATTACATTTAAAGATATAGGTCTTAATTAATCAATTTGTTTTGAGCATGACAAGGTTCCTTAATAGCCTGTGACAGATATCGAGCAAGTGTGGGTGAATTAATCATATCTAAAATCTAGGGAATAATAAAATGGAAAGCTTCTGCAAATTATTTGGTTTGAATTGGTCTAACATTTAAGTGTGACACACCTAAAAGACCAGGTATCCTCTGGATTCTGCTTCACTTATTGAGAGTTTAGCAATAAAGCTTGGGAGGCTGGCAATTATTTGATTTTTAGTATATCAAAATAATAATATTAATAAAGAAATCCAATAAGTAATTTGTGCTAAGAGCCAAGGGAATTGATGGCTCAACAGAATTCCATCCATCCATTCATCTTCTTCTGCTTATGAGTTGTCGGGTCGCGGGGGTAGCACCTTCAGTAGGGAGGCTCAGATGTCCATCTCCCCAGCCACTTGGGCCAGCTCTTCCGGGGTAACCCCAAGGGGCTCCCAGGCCAGCCAAGAAACATAGTCCCTTCAGCGTGTCCTGGGTCTCTCCATCGGCCTCCTCCCATGGATGTGCCCAGAAAACGTCACTAGGTAGACGTCAAAGAGGCTTCCTAACCAGATGCCCGTAAGGTAATCAATTGAATGGAAATGGAAAACTAGGGTTAATCATGTTCTGCTCCTTACATTTGTAGCTGTAAAAGTGGTATTTTTATACAACAGTAGACTATTTTTCTCGACAATATTTTCTCTCCAATTTCCGAGCAATGTGCTGTAAGGTATGCTGCATTGAATTAAACCAGGGAGCCCACCTCCTTTAAATAATCACGTTCCATTTCAGAGGGGCTACAATCAAGTATGTAACAAAACTAACATATTCAGTTGTGTTACAGAAGTGTGTCATATTATGAACAGGAATATTAATTTGTGAAAAGGAAGGAATTATATGTTGCCTTCTGCTGTGTTTTGTCTGTGAAACTGAAGAATTAAAGATGAGATAGGTTCAAGTTACACCAGCATTGTCTGATAATGATCTACTCTAATAGGATTCTATTTCACGATTGGAGAACTTGTTAATTTTAACCACAAGCCAATTATTGAATTGTCAGGTAAGACAGAGTTATGAGAAAAAAACTGCTATTTTGTCACAGCCATTGCCACATCTCTGCATAAAAATCTGGAGTATGGGACAAACTGGCAAAAGATGAACTCACCCAAAGACTGCAGGAGATTGGCCCCAGTCCCATCGTGATCCTGACGGAATAAGCAGGAAAAGATGACTGGATGGGTAGATGGGGAGTATAAAGACAAATATGTGTTGGTCTGCAAACATTTTGAGCAACGTCTCCTGAATACAATCTTTAAAAAAGGCCACATGGAGGCTAATACTTTCAGTGTCAACATAAATGTTAAAAGGCTACTGGGTTGATAACAGTACAGAATAAAAGAACCATCACTCTGTTTCCTGGTCACTATCCTTCATTGTCACAGTTGAAAAGTCTGAAACGGCTAACAAATCTACCAAGTGCAACAGCGGAAACAAAAAATGGTACAGTGAACTTACCCTTGTGCTTACCGGTAATTTCTAATAAATGAATGATAAACATATCCTGGACATTTGGATTTTCTGCAGGTAGTGGCAACATGTTTCTGCTTGTGTAAAGAACTTTGAAAAGTAACAGTAATTTTTTTTTTTTTTTTTTATATTCCATATTAGATGTAACAATGCTTCTTGAACATAAATGTTTGTGTTTGGAAAGTCTCCTTACTTCCCCTAAAATTTGTAAACAATGCATTTTTTCTGTGTGTGACAATAGTTATGATGTGTTTTGTCCAATTAAAAAACCCTCCAATTGCTCTCTGCTAATGCCAAATAACTTTTTCTGCGGAAGCAGTGTGCTGTAACAGATTCCTCTATTTGAAAAATCTAAAGGCTTACCTACCATCTGAGACAATCTCGGCACAGAAAAATATTGAAATGAGATTACAAAATCACAATACCACATCACCACTCCAGAATCTAAAGGTGCAGATGTTAGGATTCGGGTCAGCGTGAGGGGTCTTTCCTATAGAAGATCTTCAGAGGAGAGCTCTGACAGGCTGACGCACCGGCAGCTGATTTCGGATGATTGACTGGTGGACCTTAAAGAAGCTGAGGAACAGTCGCTCATCGCTCGATGGTCCCACTTGTTGGTCAGAGTCAACTCCTGAAAACATGCTTAGGAAGATCTAAGATAACCTAAGTAATTCTGCGTTTCCTTTCAGGAAAAAGACGAGCTGTCAGAATCAAGCCGAGAACTGCGTCTGGATATTAAAGCCATTTCTGCCAGGACCGATCATCTCCGCCTGCCGCTCTCCATCTATCTCCACCATTCCCCCCTCGGACACGCTCCCGGATCCAAGCCCTTCCCTCTACGCAGCCGCCATCCAACAAACAGTAAGCCGGTTCATTCAAACCCATCAAGATCTCTCATCACCGGCCCCTGCTAACATTTTCCCTCTTCAACAGAACCCGAGCTGAATCCGCCTGGCCACCCAGAGAAGCCTAAAATTAATTGTTTGAATGAACATAAGTAAACGCTCACAGAACTGATAACTCAGGTCTCGTGTGAACTTGCATGTGGGTCAAGAGACTAAAATCCAACATGACAGCAGATGATGGCGGCGTCTGCTTGCTATCATGACCTTAATCACACTTGTGCTATCGGTTTAGAGTGCCAGTATTTTTAAAGTAACCAATAACAAATGCTGTCTTGTGACAACCATACTAAATTGATAGGGTACACCTTAAAGCAATGTTTCAAGGTGCCAGGTTAGGTGGCAATGTGTATTTCTTCAACAAGCTATAGAGCCCATGTTTGTTGAATTATTTAATTGTTAAAGAGCAACTTGCCTCAACCCGCAGGGGACTTGACCAAGCGTCAATATGTGACAACTGGGAGTGATAATGAGTTGAAAAATCTGGCCCTGTACCCAAGGAACTTATTTAATTACCAGCAAAAGGGTCAGTTCCAAGAGACTCTGGTCTAACTGTGGGGATGATGTAACGCAGTTCTGTAAAACAGTTAATTTCCCTTTAAATTAACAAGCTGTCATCGTTTTTTTTTTTTCAGGCTTATATCAATTACTTCTATAAATACCAAAACAGTGTCAACAGCAGAATACACTGTTTATCTTTTGGTGGAGAGTATTTGGCAAGTTTTTCATGCATTCAACCCATAATAGTAATTTTTTATTAAAAATATTAGATTTGAAGGTAAACAAACAGGTGTCAAATGATAACATTTATTTCCAAGGACCATTGTAACTATAATTAAAAAGCACTTTCAAAAATGTGCTATAAAATTATTTTTATAAATTAGAACTGAGTATATTTTCATTGCAGTCATTTTGGTTCTAGTCTTCCCCTAGAGGGAATTTAAAGAAAGACAAAAATGTTTACAGTAACGATCAGAATCTGACCATTTGAGTACAAGTACTGAAAGTTTAGAAATTAACTTAAATGTTTTGCCAAATTCCATGATTTTATCTTTGTAAGACAGTAAAAGCATTGGGTGTTGCTATCTCTCATGGCGTCTCCTGCTATTTGTTCCCATGATTGGCTCTAACCAAACTTTGGTAAACATGCACTAGGTTTCACTTCACCCAATCAGCTCAGAAGGCTCTTCTGAATGTCTCTCCTTTCCAAGAACATAGTGGTTCAGAGCAGACCCAGACTAATAATGTGTAGAACTGAACCTGAGCGCTACACATCATCCATCTGGCTTGCTGGGTTAGTTTAGATTTCCTGGTTTCCTGTTTCTGTTATATTTTTTTTTAAGTTTCTGTTCAGAGAATTCAACTATTCCACTCAGACTATGAAGTCTGGAATAACTAAAAAAGAGACATAAATATCACCATTATTTTTTCCAGTCTCAGTGCATATTCTATGAATTCAAAAATAGCTGATGTGGTTTTTTAAATGATGGTGGTAGGTACTCTCTCTGCTACTTGGTAGTCTTTAAATGTAGCAGTAATAAAGACAGGTTAGTGGAGAGAAAAGAAATTAAACTGATAAAAGCGTTTCAATAATTATTTTGAAATGTTTTGAACCTCTTAGCTTTAGACAAATTGTTATGCTTGAAAAGGACTGATAGCTGGATAAAATCATTTAAAGTTAGAATCCAGTGTGACACAATTCAATTTCCTGTGCCAGCTGGCCAGGTTGCTTCCAAAAGAGATGATTTAAAAAAAAACTTTTGGGTTTTCTGGCTTTCCCCCTTCTTTTTAATTGGGTATATTAAAGCCATCTATAGCCTTATCTGTGGTCACACAATGTTTCATTTTCTCCCTCTCAACTTAGAGTCCAACTCTCCCTTTTCACTGTCTGTATTCTAATGTCACTTGTAGGAACTGTCAAATTGAACGTTTACACTCAAATTTCTTGCTAGCCATCCAGTTTTATTTGCTCAATTGGAAAAGAAATATAGCGCACATCTCGGGACAGTTATGGGAAATGCAGGGTGCATCCAAGTTCATGTTGGAGTACTGGTTTTTACATTAGGGTGCATCCATATTCAGGGAGGACACATCAAAGCGTTTTCAAACCACTAAGCACCAACTGGTAAAGATATGAAAACCTTTCAAATTCACTGGAGGGGGGAAAAAATGGATTTTGTTTTCACACTGGGAACCGTGAATTGATTATAATGATGATGCCAAAAAAATATTCTAAATTCATATTTGTTTTGAAAAATATTGATCTTGGAAATGAAAAAAATATCGCATTTCTGGGGTATTTTGTCTCTGATTTTTGTTTGTTTTAATCCTTTTCTTGTTCTTATGGTCTTTAGGACATCTAGTTTATTTTCCCTGTGCTCTTTAATGTTATCAAGGTGTTTCCTCATTTGTTCATGCATTGTGTGTGGTTTCTCAGTTGTTTTTTAATTCAGAATTTCTACCGGTCATCTCCTTTATCTCCTTTCCTTCTTTGTATTCCAGCTCCGGTCATTTATGGTTATTCATTTCAGCTTTACACACGTGCTATTCTGAGTCCGCATCATTAACTCTTGCAAAGGGTGCCATGCAGCAATCCACAATCAATTTGTGTAGGAGCCCTCCATAGATTACCTCTGATCGTGCAGAAATGACTTGTGGTTTCAGAAATTTGAACTATTTATTGTATCACCTGAAAATTGAGATAGTTAAAGGCTCAACTTTAAATTTATTGTAGATCGCCATTCACCTAATCTCATGTCTCAACATGAGCATTATTAATCAGAATCAGCAGAAAGAACCATGGTAACTGGATGGGGTCATGAGATACACAAATATGGTAAGAGACTCTACCTAATCCCAAACTAGTGATACTATGAATAAGTCTCACAAAATGTAAGAATAGTAAGAAAACCTTTCAAGCCATGCAGCAGAAATTGCAAAATGCTCAAAAGGCCGGGCCGGGTTAGATGAGACCATTACTTAGTGTTTGGTGGCTCACATGAAAAACGCTAAGGCAGGAAAAAAAAAGAAACCCGTACAAGACCTTGAATGTGCCTTCAACACAGTGAGACCAGACATAAGAGGCGTCATGTTATGGGCATGTCTTGCTTTAGCATAATAGTCTAATCAGTGAGACAGTCAAGGATAATTAAGAAAAGGGCACTGTATCATTTTTCAATAGGACAACAACCAGAAACATTAAGCCAGAGCTACATTTAAACGGTTTAGATCAGGGGTCCTTAACCTTTCATTTCTCTCATTTCACCCTCAGTCCAGCTAAATAAAACTTGCTCAAAACCAGAAATGTTATTCGACTATTAAAAAAAAATGGTTTATATCAAAACTCAAAATGTTTTAGGATGGTTCAGTAGAAATATCAACAGAAAAGGAACTTAGACATTTTAAAGAGGCTCTCCATTTAATTTGATTTAGCTTGTGCTGGTTGCAATATGCCATATAATGGCTTTAATTCTCTTCTCTTTTTTTCCTTTTTCTGTCTGGACGGGCAGCCATACGAAACTTTCTAATAGGTTTTAAGGGCCTGTTTAAACTGGATCGACTTTTTACCACCACTATGTGGAACTGAAGTAGTAAAGAAAAACATTAAAAATTTAACTTCGATCGTAAGTTTAACATGGATACCGATGAACCCCACATATAATTGTTAAAATAACAAATGCCATATACAATAAGCATACATTAGACAATTGTTTTGAAACTTAATAAATGGAAGATATTTTTTTCCGACTTCTGTGTAAAACTTGGCCTGTTAAGCCAACATAAAGTATTTCAAAGTGCATGGCTTACCACACCCACAACTAAATCAAAAGAACTACGAAACCAAACACCATGAAAATTATTCCAAGCATTAGTTATTTAGATGGTGTAAAAAGAAATGCATAATGTTATATGACATTCCGGTGTTTAGGACAACTCTAAGTGAATGAAATGTGACAGACACATTCAGCATGTGAACTGTTTATGTCTGTACAGTGAGCTGGTATGTACTGTGTGTCTGTATGTGTGTGTTTGGCTGTGACAGGGGAGTTTCCAGACTCCACAGACCCTGATGAATGGGTCACTTGTGTGTGTATGTGCTTATGTGGTCAGCTGTAACATTTGCAAACTCGTTTTTCTCATCAATACAAAATATTCCAGTTTTTAAAACTGCGATCCTATATTTCAGCACCGCCTTAACAAGAATCTATTAAAGACCTCTATATGAGGTAAGACTCTAACCTTACTCATTCATAATTCATCTGAATTGTGTGATCCAGCATACTCTTTCACCTGCCAGGCATGCCTGCTCCTGTCTTAGCGAGGCCTAAGTTGGCCAGATCATCCTCAGTTTTTTGGTGACTCACACCCTACAACAAGTGGCGATCTGCTCCACTTCCAGACACGCGACCATGACTAAACATCAATAGGGTTTAAAACTACTGTGGCCGCCCAGATTAACAGGCAGAAACCCTCAAATCCCAGTCAAATATGATGGATTGGGGTTAAATATTACCACAGTAATTTCTGGCCCAGAGAAAGGTCCTTGTTCTCCACCAAAACCACACATGTGTGTGAGGGTAGGCTTTGATCTTGCCACTAATGACCAAACCAAGGTCCAGTTGTTGCACTGCAGTACGTTGTTTGGTCAGAATTGATTTATCTTAGGCAGCTTAAAACATGTGAGAGTGATTAGTGAACAGTCTCCAATGCATTTATAAGGTTTATAGCAAAATCACTTTTTAGCCTGTTTACTGGAAATGGCCAGACATTTATCCTCACTTTATTTTTGGAGTGCTTTGCTTTTCCAGTAAATGTTCTAATTCTGAAGCAGACGGCATCTACATGGCAGGAAAGAAAAGAGATTCAAAAAGCAGAGCTATGAAATATGTTGTTTCTCTTGGGGTGGAAATTCTGTGGCAGTACGTGGCATCGATACATAAAAGTAAAGGTAAAATTCAGAATCGGAAGTCAGTAGGCATAGTGACATGGTTTTTAGGTGTTTGACCGACATGTAGAACTCATACCAGAAGGCAAGAGCAGTTTCAGATGTTTATTTAACTATCAGCAAGGCAAACAAACACAGGAAGAAGAGGCTTGGCATAGCGAACGGGTACCGGTGCAGGCGGCACTAGATCGATCTGCGGTGAGAAAAAAGAGTTAGACACGTCTAGGACATCGGGAGAATGAGGGAGAGAGAACGTTAATAAAACCTACCACAGGATGATGGAACCGGGCCGGGGGGAGTGGAGTGACAGACTCAGTGGGGGACCTATTGAGATGTTGGCTGGTGACTGAGTGAGAGGTGGGCAGGTTGATGGAAGTCCATGAGGAGGGGCCTGAGCAGTGATGGAGGAGAGATCTGGGGGCAGCTGATGGAACCAGAGGGACTGCGTTGTTGTGTGTCTTAGCATGTCTCAGTGTTGCCCTCCTACAGACTGGCGACCTGTCCAGGGTATACCCCGCCTTTCATCCGTAGACTACCGGAGATACAGTATATTGGTTAAGATTTTCAGTGATCCAGGTCGTAGTCATTCCAAAAAAAGTAAACAAAAAAAACAATGGACTGGACTTTGTTTCCAAGTTTGAAAACGTTTTGCTTCCTATCTAAACAAAAACAAGGCCTTCTTGGGCTTCAGTATATAGCCTCAAACTAAATGCTAATCATTAGTTTCCAAAGGGGTGGACCTGTTCGTCTATTTCAATTTGCATGTTTTCTAAACAAAAACAAGGCCTTGTTTGGCTACTGTGTATAGCCTCAAACTCAATGCTATTCCTGATACTTTTTAATAGAAAAAGCTTCCTGGATGGGTAGCGAACGTCTTCAAACTTGGAAACAAAGTCCAGTGGATTGTTTTTTTGTTTTTTTTTTACTTTTTTGGACTGTTATAGATAGGCATCAGCCCCACCGCAACCCTGACAAGAACTAAGCGGGAGGAAATGGATGGATGTGATTTATTCCCCACTGCTCGGCATTTACTGGTCCTTTAATTCTGGAGCTCAGCTCTTTATTAACAGAAACTCTCTGAACCAGTTAAGTTTTTCTTCTTCATTTTCAATGGCTTTTTTTTGTAAATGAACACCTTCTTACAAGCGTGGGAAATTTTATCCTTATATGGTACGATGTGGAGCTGTAATTATGCAAATTTCTCAGAAACATGAGCTCAGTTACGCACAGGAGGAAAGCCTCAGATATACAAGGATCATTTATGATCATTTACTAATTAAAGAACATTTTTTGAATCTACTGTGGTGCATTTGCAGGAGCCCATGGTAGAAGAAAAAGTAACAGAGATTTATGAAAAGAATATGAAAATGTTTTTCCATAAGCCCCAATACGTCTGGACCAGTGCTTTCTTCTCTCAACTAAGATGATGACAGCAGTACTACTGCCATTAATTCTATTTACTCTTTTAATATTTTGCTTCTTGAGAAGAAGTTCTGATTCAGTGCTTCTAAATGTTCATTGTCCCATCCAACCCGCCAAACCAGGATCTGCAATTTGTTTGTTATCCTGCACCTGGTTCTTATGGAGGTTTTCTTTGGTTAAAATGTAGTCTTTCTTCCAATAACTATTATTTGCACATAAAAATGCAATTATTTAGGTTGCATTTTTACATGTGAACATTGAATTATTTACTATTAAACCAAATCAGTCTAATCTGATTTAAATGTATATAAAATAATTTGATTAGATTTTGGAATTGGCACAGTAAAATTAAATAGGTTTCAGTTGAATATAAGACATAAAACGTTAAACCGTTTTTCACTTTCTATTTTTTCACTATCACTATCTTTTTTTGGTGCTGTAATCGAGAATGTAAAAACTTTATAGCTACTAATCAAAAAGCATTTGGTACCAAAACCTTTCACTGCTTGTTCTCCTATCTTCACAGTGAAAGTTTATGCTTCATTAATTCCAGATAATGGTAAACTAACTCGACTTCTGTATCTTTTATATTCATATAAACGTCCCCAGACAACCCTGGGCACATCTTGAATGACCTTCGTTGCTTTGATGATGTAATGCTTTCTAAACTAACCTTTACTTCCTCCAGACAGTCACGCCATCAGTCCTGCCAGTGCTCTGTCTGCTTCACTCATCAAAACAGGCCAGACTAGAAAACAATGACTTTCTGTCCTCTCCCTTCATTTTAGGACTCAGTTTATTTTGCCAGCAGCATGGTGACTGATTTAATTCATTTGACAACCGAAGCAGAGAACTCGCTAGCAAAAGAAATGAAAAAAGCTTTTTTCAAATGGCTGGGTAAACCAAAAATATGCTGCACTGATAAAGAAGAGAATAGATTAATAATTTGAGATATTTGCTGTGGCTTTAGAGATGCTTAACAGTCTTTGGTGAATGCAGCTGGGATAGCAAATCACTGCATTGTTGCAAGTCACAAGATATATAAGCGTGCCAAAAAATATTTCAGCCATTTCATAACTCTTTATTAAAAAAATATATATATATATATATATATATATATATATATATATATATATATATATATATATATATATATATATATAAGACCACTCACATGGAGCCTGGAACTGTTGGAGGTTTTTTCCTGTTAAAATTAAGTTTTTCCTCTCCACTGTCGCTACACACATGCTTGGTGTGAGGGATTGCCTTCGAGTCAATGATTCGATGCAATACACTAGTTTTCCTTATATAAAAAAACTGAATCAATTTGAATGTATATGTATCTGGTTGAATTGTGAAGAATGTATTCAGTTCAATGGCTTTGTGCAAACTTCTAACTTTCTGATATTCCTTATACTTGAAGCCTGTGATCTTCTTTATCCTTGACTTATATATATTATTCTATTCTGCTTAAGTTCGCTTTGCAGCTTCTTCCTGTATGCCACCTTGCTTTCGCTTATCTTGAGTTGCTTCTGTATACCCCTTATTTAGCAGTTCCTTCATATCACTGGTGTTCCAGGGTTTAATATTGGAAAAGCATGTTGCTGTTCTTGTATGGATAGTGTGATTTTCACAGAAGTTTGTATACAATCTTCATATGGCTGAAATAGTGCATCCCAGTCTGCAGCTTCAATTCATCTTTGCAGGGCTTCATTAGCTTCCTGTGCCCATCTTCTCAGAGTTATCTTAAATATGGGTGGCTTCTTCTAAAAGGGTTTATATTCTGAGCAGATATAAAGAAAAATGTGATCAGATTTTCCAACAGGAGGTCTTACTTTATGTATGATGTATAGGTCCTTGATATTTGAATAAAAAAAAACAAAGTTTGTTTTCTCTGGTACAGGAGCAGTCAACAAACTGTTGTATTGCTACGTTTAGATTGCACGCGATAGAAGCAGTAAAACAGCGCCTGCTGCTTAATTTTTTTTATGCTTGTACACATTAACCAACAAGAAACCCTGCACACCAGTGGTGTGGTGTCACTGGAAATCACCTTCAACAGTAGCCTCTGGCCTAGTGGCCTCTTGGGGATTCTCTGTTACTGTTCGTGGCAGGTGAAAGTAGATGTTAGCGTAGGTCATCCAAACTGGCACCAGAATAATAAAAGCAAACATATTTTGCCAGTAGGTTTCAACTTTTTAGGTTAATCATTAACTGTTTCAGTGGAGTGATCATAGCGACCTGCATCAGCTGTGCGGTGTCTGTCTCCCTGCTAGATCCCAGATCAGCTTCTCTGATTGGTTAATGTGGTGCGTTGAGCAGCAAAAGTTCAATTTTTTTGAACTCCAGCAGCTGCTGCTTATAAAGCGCGTCATGCGCCTCAGATGCTCAGAAACTCATGAGGCACTGCTTCAGGTGCTCAGATGAGTCAGGATGCGCTGCTCTTGCTGCATGACCTTTTGATGCACCATGATGTGCGTCAATCATTGACTTTGCATGTAAACCAGCTGCTTCTGCTGCTTCAGTACCGTGCGGTCTGAACATAGCATAATGCTGGAAATGTAGCAGATGTGGTGTTGGAAATAGCTGCCTGTTCAATATCTGGGCTTCAGAGACAAATCTTCAAAGTATCATATCCTGGGTGATACCATATATTGTTCACAAGCATTGCAAATACACCTCCCTTGCTTTTTTTCAATATTTTTTAAATCTATATGTATAATCAGAAAGCCCAGCAGAAAGAAAAACACTGGAGTTGGGGATATGATCCTGTGGTCAAATTTCACTAGAACACATTATGCTGCAGTCCTGATATCCTGGCTGGGTCCTTGCTCGGGATTTTAGCTCTTCTGAGTTGATTAGCAAAAATCTCACTTTGCCCATAATGACTAATGGAAGAGATCACTTGAATTTCCTCCTCTCTCCTCTCCACTACTACTCTGCATTCCATTTTAGCTCAACTTGAAGTCGTAGAAGTGGTTAGAATTATTATTTCAGCTTTTAAAATGTTAATGAGTTGCTTGCTGCATATGACTATGGTTACACATCATAACAAATATGATGTGTATGATGTTTCAGAATCAAACTAGCAGAGCTTCTTCAACATGCATCTAGTGTATCTCTTCTAAAGATATAATCCCTAAGGCATGCATTTTACAGAAGCCAATTTGAGACAAAATTGTTTTGAAAATGTAATATAGACCTTGTTTAAATGAAATCCTGCTCAAACACGGGACAATGATTTCCCCAAAGAAGAAAATTCCAGTGTGTTTTTTGGATTGGTAATGGAAAGGAAGACACAAGAGATGTTGATGTAAGTCAACTTATTTCCGGTGGTTTTCTGGGTGCTGGCAGGCACAGCTGTGGGTTCTGAAAACAGCTGGTCTTCACTCTGTTGCAGTCACATGATTTGACATCAGTTAAAGGAAAGATGAGCAGATGTCTGTCTAAAGAGGCTGGTAGTGATTATTTCAAAGCCAAGAAGACAACAAAAAGGACAGATGAGATAAGAACGTCAACATTTTCCCCATCTCATCTATTATGAGCTAATAAAGCTGTTGAGAGAAGTTGTTTAACTTAGTAGGTGCAGAGCCAAGCAAAGACCACCACAGTACTGTCAGCTAAAGCATCAGTGATATGAGCTCTGCTGTCACTCCAAACAGCAAAGAAGACATATGTATTTGGTTAGGCCATGAATTACTAACATACTGCTTGATTTCTCATATACACACAGTAAGTGAATGACTCACTAGAGTTTAAGCGTTTTACAAGTTTGATATTAGCTTTTAAAAAACATATCTCTCAAAAAGTCTGACTTATTGACTCGAATGCAATCCCGCAAATATCAGCACAGCTGATATTTCTCTTCAGGATGGAGTCACAGCCAAACAGGAACAGACGAGGCGAAGCTACCATGAGAAAAAGCAGAGAGAGCATAACGTTAGAGATTGAACTAACAGATTCTGCAGAGGGGGAGAATAGAGATAGAATTGCAATTCCAGTTGCACTAGGAAGAATACCTAACCACTTTGAGAGATAATCAAAACAATAGGGACAGAAAAGCAAAACAAACAAATAGAATTGGTAGAAAAATGAAAATAATCAGATTTTGGAGCCAGAGTGAAAAAACTTTAATAAAAACAAACAAACAATAAAAGATTTGGTTTATAATGGCTTGTTATTTTCAAAACCAAATAAAGATCTGACTTCACAGAACATCCTTCGGAAATCGTCCAAACCAACAGAAAAAGAATGAGCCAATCAAACCCTCCTGTTTAATATTGCATTTTTATCCGGAGATTACGGATTTATTCAAACCAAACACACAGCTATGTTCTAACTTACATATTGTGCAGCTGAGGACAGCTGCTTTTTTATTGTTTAAAACATGATCACTGACAAAAGCATGAATGCATATACACATGTTTAATGCAAGTAATCCTTCTTCAATGCAATGTCTACCTATGCTCATTCTTTTATTAATCAGTAGAAAATCACATGTATTCAAACTTTCATGAAGCTTCCAAGCAAAATAAAACCAGTTCACATTCAAACCACCCCATGTTTTCATCTGCATCTTTCCTCTTATCACCCTCTAAATGATTTATCATACAAGAGAAAAAATTGGTCTGTGTTTGCCACACTGTCACCAAAGACAGGGCATATTTCGTGCAGCCATTCAAAACCACACATCACAGTTTCAAACCACATATCATGATCTCAGCCCACACATAATGCAGTCGGCTGCTTGGGGAGCAAAGCACAGATTTTACTACAGGCACTGTCGACATAACAAGAAAACAAAGCTGTCTTCCTGTAATTATACCAGAGGTGAGGTAAATAACTCTATGATAATGTATATTAAATAGAAGATTAAGAATATAATTGCGAGATTTAGATAACTTAGAATCCACTGTAAAGTAAGTTTCACACACCCAGCCGCGTGTATGTAGGTCTGGCCTTGCCAAAAGAAACACGAGTGGCTCCAACCTCAATCTTCAAAAGCTGCTTCAGCATTCTGTTGTCATTCCATAAGTCATCCACCACAAATTCGATTTTCTGTGTCATTGATTTATGTTGTGAGGAAAAACTCATGAAAAAGGGCTCTATGTGTTTAATCCAAGGTTTTTTTAAGTAGTCTTCAAAAAGTTTTTTGCTTCAAAGAGGAGATGATTCAAGTTATATATGTTTTTTTAAAGTCTTCCACTAGAAGAGGAGGATGCTGTAAAACCAATGGTTTAAATAAAGTGTACTTTTGAATCAAAGCCTTCTGTTCCAAAGTTAAGGTTTGTATTAGGGATTTTATTAATTTATGAGTTAATGTGATCATGAATCATGAAAGACTCTGACTTTGATTGTGTGACAAATTTACTAAGACAGAATATGGTGACTGATGCTTTCCATCACATGGACTACTTGGCATGATCCATAGACATTTCAGTTTGGGGTCTGTTTGTTTTTGTTTGATGTTTTAGTTTATTTCCTTGTTGTTTATACTCTCCTAGTCTTGTCTTTTAAGTTCATCCATTACATAATTATTTCTTTGTTTATTCTTATACTTGGTTGCAATTAGGTGATTCAGTTAGATTTCTGTTTCTTCCCTTCTTCCTCAGGTTCTGCCCATAACTTTTGTCTGTCCCTCAGCTTTGCACTTTGTTTCGAAGTCATCAATTAACAATTTTCAACCTAATTTACCAGAAAATGTTGATATTTAAACCATTTGTCTACCTACCTATACTCAGAAATGTAATTCAGTGTTACACTTAGCAGTCATAATTGTCAGCCTACCACAATGAACGTCTCTGTATGATCATGCTGGTAACTAAAAAGTGTGTTTCAGCACAGGCCCATAGAAATTATCTGCCCAGGCATGGTTAAAGCAGCAAAGTTTACTGGTCATTCTCCTCTAAGAGGCAGCTACGTCAGCCCTTGGCCACGGTTCTTGGAGTAGCTGCATGCTCTGTTCAGAAAAAAGAGGAAAAGGCAGCTCACAAGCTTCATTTGCAGCAACATAATAAGATCCATTTTGCATGGTGCTCCGGTGTTGCTTCATGCATCGACTTGGTTTGTTGTAACAAAGGTGGAGGGGAAGGCTGCACTCTTGTCTCGGCTCAGTCTTCAGCAAAAAGGTAGCGAACAAATAGTTACCATTCCGATTGCTTATTCAAAGCAATCTGGTGCTACACAAATCTGTCATCTTCAAAAAGAAAGGAGGGATTTTCTTCCCCAATCATCCCAGGAGTATCTCTTTTAGTCCAGTAGCAGAGGGAGGCTCGTCTTGATTCGAACAGCTTTTATCAAAAGGCAATAAGTACATCTTGCAGATTTATGTGTGCATGCTCCAAGCTTAACAAGCTTCTTTAAATTAATTGTGAGGAAGTGGTCTTACATCTTCACCAGCAAAGATACTGCACCAAAAGGTTTACCAATTTATTTTTGCTGAAAGTTGTCCCCGTGCAAAAGAGACACTCACTCTTAACTTATCACCTTTGGTGTGACGATAGAGCTGCAAGGGATGCTGGAAACGGTAGTTGCAGTTTGTTTGTGGATATATTGGCCGAAAAGCTATAATTCTGCACAATTTATTCTCACTTGCATGCCCTGCCCTCCTCTTCTCTCTTTCCTGGTATATATACAATCTTTGGTTGTCACTTTTTTCTTTGCTGGTCTATTTGTCTCACATTCCAAAATTGTGTCCTTGTGTCTCCATTTCTTTGTCCAGTGGTCCGTTTCAAACAGTATGTTTAAGAAACTCAGATTGAAAACTTGAACTCTAAATCGATCTAGCCTAAGGTTGGGAAGTCTAATTATTGCCATACCCTGTTGTAACCACAATAACATTATGGGGAGACTAGTTTATTGTTTGAATGTTAGTGGATCAAACTATTATATTAAGGTGACATCACTGTGCAGCAGTTTAAGATGAAAACCAAAAACATTGTTCAAACAGGTAGGACCTGTTCATCATCTCATGGGGTTCCTGCTCATATTGATTCTGTTTTCCATTACAAAATAATTACTAAGAGGCTGTTTGCAGCCGCTTCGATTGTCATAATTCCAATAAATAACTGTTATTAGCACTTATCAGTCCCATAGAATGGCTTCAGATTGTGCCTCCTGGCTACCAGTAGGCTCAGAAGATTGTTATCACAGAATGAATCATAATCCCAACCCTAAGGCTATTTATGTGTATTCTGAAAATAATTTTAGTAGTTTGTTCATGTAAAAAAAATAGTCCCGACCATGTTAACCCTGGGAAGAATGATACTCTAGTAACAGAAACAGAGGTTGAGTAAACTCTGTGAAACAGAAAACTCAGGCTCTTTCTCAATTCACAAGAACACAAGTTCTGATCAGCAAGAATGACTCATGTCCAAGAATGTTGTTGACAAGAACACATGAAAGTATGGACTTGGGGTGAAAAGGAGCATGTAGCATAAATATGGGTCACTTAGAACAGAAGCGTATTCATGACATCATCACACGCTCGGCTCCTCTGGAGCTGCATTTCACCTCATGGTATTAATATTCCTCTAGATAATACTAAATTCTTCCTTTTTTCATTCAATTTCAATTCAATTCAATTTATTTATATAGCGCCAATTCACAACACGTCATCTCAAGGCACTTTACAGAGACTTTAACCAGATCATAGTCAGATTTATTCAAAGTTTTCTATCTAAGGAAAACCAGTTGATTGCATTGACTCATTGACTCAATGTCATGAACCAAGGACAGATGGACCCAGTATTCAAGGAGAGACAGTCAGTAGGAAAGCTCAAAACGTTTATTAACAAAACAAAAACTAAAGTGGAGATGTGGCTCGCGGATACAGCAGGATGGGGAGCGGGGCACCGCCCAATCACAGACACTCTGCAGGAGAAACACAGGTAAGTGACCACGATCATCTGACAGAAGATGATTATCTGAGTTGGCCACTTACCTGGTTTAACAGTCCAGTCCAAGAATGACCCCAAGTGCTGCAGTCCCAGAGGACATGCTGGAAGCCGATCCTGGTCAGGGATCCAGAACAGACAAGAACAGGATCCAGATCAGGCTGGAACAGAAACAGGAGGCAGGATCCAGACTTCCAGGCATCCACAAGCTCCCAGGCAGGTTCAGAGTCTGACTGGGACCGGAAGCATGACCAGGTGGTCATGCACAGGAGCAGACAGGATCAAGTGCAGATGAACAGGCTCAGTAGAAGGGGAAGCCGAGACAGGATGTGGAACCAGAACTTGATGCAGGACTTTAAACTGGTCTCCTCCCTGGAGCCAGGCTTACTGAGATAAAAACTGAACCTCCCCACATACAGTATAGAGCCAAAAACCCAGAGGACTCCACGGGGGAGGAACAGTGGACGATCAGGAGACGAGACAAACACAAAAAACCTCTTTCCACTGGCCGCCAGGATCCAGGACATGAACCATGAATCAAATAACAGACAGGCTAACAGAAAGGCAAATAATGATCTGGACCTGAATGCTCAGGCTGAACAGAATTTAACCCAGAGGAAACAGGTGAGAGGAATAAATTATAATTGGGGCAGGGAGGGAAAACGGCAGGTGAAAGAAATAACCAATTAAGGAGGAGCAAACAGGCCAGATTATGGCACTCAAAGGCAATCTCTCACACCAAGCATGCTTATAGCGACAGTGGAAAGTAAAAACTCCCTTTTAACAGGAAGAAACCTCCAGCAGAACCAGGGTCAGTGTGAGCGGCCATCTGCTGAGGCCAATTGGGGTTTAAGGAGACAGAAACAGACATACAGAAAGAAGCAGCGATACAAAGCAACTTGTCAACTAGCTCCACAGACGGCCCCGTTGTGGAAATACACAGCTAGGCAGACAAGCTCCAAGCCCGCTCCCACATCAGGGGACGCAGAGAGTACATCCAGCAAGTCACAGTCTGGGAAACAAGAGTACAGTGAAAAAAATAGGACAAGCTCAAACATCTATAAACAAAGATGTTGATGGGAACAGCACAACTGATTTTTATCTCCAGGATGGTGTCACAGCAAAACCTGGTGGGAGGGTAATGATAAACCCAGTCAGATACACACAAATTAAATGAGAGAGGGCTGCTGTAGATGGGTTAAGGTTACCCCTGGCTGCGGATAGCCTTGGAGGTCCTCTCAACATCGGAACTTTTGTTTTTATCACGCACTAAAGTAAATGGGCCATATAGTGATGCTTAAAAGTATAATGTTCTCGCCTCAAATTATCTTAAAATGTACTTTAATAAAACAAGGGCAAAAGAAAATAGAACTTTTAACTTAATACTCTGAGCTCTGTTAGCGCTAACCTGGAAACTGCTGATGCCGCAAAGCATGCTGGGACCACTGCCAATCTCAAGAACGGACAAGTCTGCTCTAATGCATGCTCGGTAAAGAGGAAGGTGCGAGAACAACATCCAGTAACTTTATCCGTGCTAGGTCTTGTGTTCTTGTGGATTGAAACAGTACTATGACTGGGGCTGATGATGTTTCACAAGTACACAAGCACATGAGAACGCACGAGGACAAATATTGAGAAACTGCCTCAGTTTCCCTGATTTCAGGATTAAAAAACTTTTTAAAAGTTTTCAGGAACCCTACTTTGTGAAACAGACCCCAGATCTCTGCCTATGTTTCCGTCTCACTCCAGTTTTTAAGTGCTACTTATTTTATATGAAAAAAAAACAAGATTCCCACATTTTGCCTCAGCAACATTCTGTATTTTAATTTTCTTTCTACAATTACCAGGAAGTGCATATATGTGATGGAAATACAAAAAATACTGAAAAGAATTGCTTTGCAAATAATTTTTTTTTATTATTTGATCAACTCCCCCTAGTGGTCTGTTCAGTTCAGTTCAGTTTATTTATATAGCGGCAATTCACAACACGTCATTTTGATTCAACGTTTTCTGTCTAAGGAAATCCAGCTGATTGCATCGACTCAATTAATTGCATTGAATGCAATCCCTCACATTAAGCATGCTTGTAGCAACAGTGGAGAGAAAAAACTCGTTTTTAACTGGAAGAAACCTCCAGCAGAACCAGGCTCAGTGTAAGCGGCCATCTGCCAAGGCCGACTGGGGTTCAAGGAGACAGAAGCAGAGATACGACATGCAACTGTAAAAGGCGGCCCAGTCAAGGAAACACACAGCCAGGCAGACGAGCTCTGAGCCATCTCAAATGTCAGAGGATGAAGAGAGCACATCCAGCCAGTAACATTCAGAGAAACAGGACTACACTGGAAACACAGGCCAATCTCCAACATCTATAAACAAAGGTGTTGATGGCAGCAGCACAGCTGATATTTCTCTCCAGGGTGGTGTCACAGCCAAACAGGAACAGACGAGGCAAAACTACTATGAGAAAAGGCAGAGAGAGCATAACGTTAGAGATTAAACTAACAGATTCTGTAGAGTGGAAGAATAGAGACAGAATGAAGCAAAATGATGAAATGGGGTCCCTATGTCCTCCAGAAGTCTAAGCCTATAGCAGCATAACTATAGAGATAGCGCAGGATAACCTGTGTCACTCTAACAACAGTATAAGCTTTATCAAAAAGGAAAGTTTTAACCCTAGCCTTAAAAGTAGACCGGCTGTCTGCCTCACAGACTAAAACCGGTAGTTGGTTCCACAGGAGAGGAGCCTGATAACTAAAAGATCGGCCTCTCATTCTATTTTTAGAAATTCTAGGAACCACTAGTAAACCTGCAGATTGAGAGCAAAGTGCTCTGTTAGGGATATAAGGAACAATCAGATATCTGATATCAGATGGAGCTTGGTCATTTAAGGCTTTATATGTGAGAAGGAGGATTTTAAATTATATTCTGGATTTTCATCAGAACTCTGCCTGCAGCATTTTGGATCAGCTGAAGGCTTTTAACTACATTTCGTGGACTTCCTGATAGTAAAGAATTACAATAGACCAGCATTGAAGTAACTAGTTTCTCAGCATCACCCCTGGACAGGATATTTCAATTTTTTTTGCAATACTCTGCAGATGAAAGAAGGAAATTCTAGAAACCTCTTTTATATGGGATTTAAATGGCAGGTCTTGATGAAAAATAACACCAAGATTTTTTACTTTATTATCTGAAATCAGTTTAATTCCCAGTTTCATAAAGTGGGATAGGTGTGAATTAAACATCACTTAAGGGGTAAAACCCTGTACACCCTAGATTTTTAGTTGAAGAAAGCCATCCAGCCATCATCCCAAGTTCAGTTTGCACCACAAGTTCCTGGGAACCTACTCAGGTTGGTTTCAGGATTTTTTAAAGTTATCCGCAGTTTGTTGCACATTACATCTGAGATCACACTCTAAAACACCATCAGAAATAGTGTTTTCTAGTAGGAGTAAAAAGGAGAACAAAATTAGTGATCATCAAAGTAAATGTAGCCAAGCAGAGAATTTAATAAATCTTAAAGAGACCCAACTGGGAAGCCTCAAAATGCACAAAGAAAACACAAGAGTAAACTAAACATCAACAAAAGAAACCATAGATATGTGAACAAAAAAAGAAAATGACAAATGATCTTAAAAGACATTCAACACAAAATAGAAAAAAAAATTAAAATTTGAATAGTTATGATTACCTTATCATCGTAGGACGTAGGCTCAATGACTTGTATACAATGTTCGTGCCTCTCCAATTAGCAGACAATAGCGGAGTTAATCAGAAAATAGGATGGAGAAGCCACTTCAAAGATTTGGTATACCTTGAAAGTCCTCATTGGTACTGGCATGCAAGTATGACCGTTTAAATTTGGTGTGAGCAGTAAGGTTCCCCTTGAACTGGGGAGTCATTTTTCAGTTGTATCTACCACCTGTAGATACCTGTGTTGTGTACAGCATAAGCACTGTGAGAACACGACACTTAAGTGGCTGAAGTATATATCTCATTTCAACTTCTAATTCTGCAAGACTGAAAAGTTATTTCACAGTTTTTCAGAACCTTCACTGCATTTGTCCATAATCTTTACTAGATTAGAATCTGAACTAGATACCTAGACTGACCAAATCTGAAAACCAAAGAGAGAACAAATTCATCAATTCCCTTCCTTGTGGTACGGTGTCCTGCACATTTTATGTGTCTCTGCTTCCACATCTTTATCAATTTGCTGATTTACCTCCTCAGCATGCAGTCACGTTCTGCAGAGTCCTGCTAATGACCTGATTATTTGAGGCAAGTGTATATAAACAGGGACACACAAAAAGATGCAGGACAACGGACCTTGAGAACCATATGGAGGAAGCCTGATCCATATTTTCTTCTATCAGTTCTCTGTCCTTATCCTAAAGAAGATTCCTCCTTGCTGCCCCGACACCTCAATTATATCAGGCTGCTAGTCTGCTTGGCTGTGTGTTTCAGGGCTGGAGCCGACGCTGGAGCTGGTTGATGGTTACCCCTTATATCACTGCTTCTTTTCTGTCTCCCTATCTTCCAGCTTGTAGTGAAAGTGCAAATTAAAACAGACGATGAAAGTTGAAAAAATAACATTGAAGGACTTTCATAAAACTTTTTTAGAAACTTGTTTTCTGACACAAAAAGAGGCTTGTTAGTCTATGTCTGTATGGGATCAAAATAATATGTATCACATGACTTCACAAAGCCTACACCCTAAGAGTGCTGTTTGTCATGGAGCTATAGGAATGATTACAAACCTATTCAATTGTAGGAAATCATCTAAATTCTAAGGTTAGATCAAATGCATTGCTGCTCCACACAAATCACATCAAATTGTCTCCCTATTCACAAGTTTATGCATCAAGCACCAACGTCCAACTGACGACATGCAAAAAGCAATAGAAAACTTTCCTAAGAAGGAAGGAAGGGACAGACAATTCATATTCTTTTTTCTGGTGTATGTTTTATCTTTTTCGACTTGCAATTACACCTTTGGTCCATCACATAAACTGCCACAGCTTGGAAGAAGAAAAATTATGCTGTGAAGATAAATGATTTCAAAGAAAACACTGATTAAAGTATTTTGCATCTTCCTGCCCCTTTATTTTTTGTGTTTATGTTTTTTTTGTTTTTTTGTTTTTTTTTTTATTAATGACAAATGTTTCTGGTTAAAAAAAATATAACACCAAGTAATTCAAAAGATTTTAAGAAAATTTGGCAACTTGGAAGCAATACCAAAATAAGCTACTAGTGGATAAGAAACTTTACAAACAGTGGTACAGTAAATGTTTGAGATGCTTTCCTATCATCTCATGAGGAACAAACATTTCCAATGTAAACTTGAAACTTGTTGTTGTGTGTGTTTGTGTGTGTGTGTGGGTGTGCATACTGCATATGTGTGATTGAGTGTGAGACAAACACGCAAAGCTGCCAAGAGGCGGTTGTAGAAGTACTGGAAGTTTTAAATTGCAACCACTTTCATAATGTGTTCAAGGAAACACAGGGAATTCTCCAAAACATTATTTCACCCACAATGAGATGAAACACTACAAAGCTTATCCTTTTATGACTTGTGTGTTTTAAAAAGCCTGTTAAAATTACTGGAATTGCTAGGTTCCGGATCCATTAACAAAAGACTCATTACGTATCCAAAGGCTTGCACAAGACACTCAAACCATTTGGAAAGACCCAGTTTGTTCTTTAAATCTCCTCATCCGACATGGAACAAGGAGATTAGACCCAGAGTCTGTCTGTAAATGTGGCCGACTGTTTCGTCTGGCTTGCATGTTAACAGAAAATACAAAATAAACAAGAAAGTAGATAAGTAAATAATAAGTAGTTCACAGTATACTGAAAATAGGATCATGAACAATCATGCAATTATCTTGACATGTTAAAACTCACACCAGCAAACCATTTATCAGAAGGATATTGCTGAAGCAATTAGATAATGCATGTTAAACAGTAAAAAAAAAACAGAAAAAAAACACAAAGATAAAAATATCTTCTTGAAATAGTAGTAGTAAGCAAAGCAAAGAAAACACAACAAATACATTTTGAATTTGTTTTTCAAACAATGTAGTGTAAATTAGACACATACTGAGAAAAAATGTGGGGTTTAAGTCAAATATGCTGAAGAGGGTTTCTTTTTTTTTTCATTATTAAAATGCAACCACACGTCTGGATGAGGCACACTATAAAAACACTGAGACATCCCAAGCTGTGAGGTGGGGTTGTGAGAAATATTCTGGACTCTAGAGGTGGTTTGTTCAACACCCATCTGACTCATATTTAATATTGTCGGCTATACTCATACACGACAAGTCGTAGCCTACAGCTCCTCTATCTAATCCTTTGATTCAACGAGAGTGAGATGCAGACATTTGCACAACCTATCTGCACAGCAGGCGGCGCATTAAGCTCTCAAAGGTTAGGCTGTATTTGTAGTTAAACAGAGATCAGATTTTGATTAAAACTCATCTTAGCAACCTGTGAGGATAAATATAGCAGTGTCTGTGTGTGCAGGCAGCATTACGTGACATTGCTACACTGTTTGATGTTAAGGAGGAGAAATTGTTACTTTAAATTAATAGTCAGACTCTTAAAGAGCTCGCTATCTCAAAAGCCGATAGGATTTTAGTCATCTTTTTCCCTGGGTGAAATATATACTATTTCCCTATCCGCATGAATATTCCTATTGTCTGATAATGCCCTTGTTCTTTACAGGTTGCCATATTTTGGCTTGCCATCCTCCCCCTCATTTTAAAAATAGCTGCTGCTTTAAATTTTACAGAAGTGACTGAAACATTTTGACAGACTCAAAGACAAATTCCACTGGTCAAATTCCCCTGGGGATTTTCTCCCAGAACACAACAACATAGCTATGTAAATGAAAGCAAATCAGGCATCAAATAAAGAGAGATATGCCTTACTGAATATTAAATATCATCCTGCGTGGGCAGCATTGATGCAAAGTCCAAAACAGTATTATGAAAGCATTTCTCTGATACATACATAGCAGGAAGTTGATCATGATCAGCAAGAATGATGTAAATTCCCTTTAACAACATTTGTAGTACTGACAAAATGTGTCTACAGACAGCTAGAGGGACATTTACACATCTACAATGCTAATAAATATCTACTTTGTGGTTGCTCCAGTTAGTTAAGGTATTACTAGCATCAACCATTTGCGTACGTATTGAGGAGAAAAAATATCATCTAAAGTTTGTAGTTCTTGTGTGAACTAAACTGTTAAGAATAACAACATTTGTCAAGGTTTGAATCTAATGTAGGTTTTTCTATAACATATTACGTAAAATATACAATATCAAATTTATACATTTTAATGAGGTCCAGTGGCGGCTGGTGGAGTTTTCTCCAGGGGGGGCTATAAATTCAAAATAGACGTATACCAAAAAACAAACAAACATATGCTAAGTTATCAAACCAGTATATCAAAACACTTAGAAAAACAAAACATAATTTGATGTGCAGGTTTACATTTTGTACATAAACCCTTCTGAGGTTTTGTGAAGGCAAATCTATGTTTTGCATGGTTCAATATTGTGTCACAAATCTAATGTACCTAATGTACGAGTTTAATAAGGGAGCAGCTATTACTCAGCTTTATATTTTTTTCCAATATATAAAAACTATTTATTTACTGAGAATCTGTTTATTTAAGAGCAACTATGCAAATTAACACTTCTATAAAAAGTACACTATAATATATAATTTTCCATGTGAATCGCAGATTGTTCATTCTTCTTTGCCTTTTCTAAAAAGTGCGTTAAATCACTCCTAACTGTCTTTACCATGCTCAGATCCTGATGTTTGAAAAAGAAAGCAGAGAAAGCGGAAAAAAAGTGTTTGCCTCGCTGCGTGCAATTAACCAAGGTTTCTTGCTAAACCAGGTCCTGGAAAAGGACGTTTCTTACACCTTTTCTCTCTCTCTCTTTCCAATACATCTTTTAAGGCTGGTTATACTCCTGCAGTGTGTCCCAGTGAGCTTTTCGCAGATATTCTTGTTTTATGCCCAATATTAAAGCGTGGTCTGCACTATGTTATTCCACGCCAAAACGCAAGAGGGACAATCACAGTCTAGCTGTGGGTCTAGATACGGCCGAGGCGGTGAGGAAGTGGGGTCAAGTAAGTTTGTGCGACAACGAACAGGGACATGAGGGCGAAAAAGAGCCGGGATCCAGGTGACAAAAGGGTCACCTCACTCTTCTAGCTTGTTCAAATTCACGAGTTGTTTTCCACAATGGCGGTCTTACAAACAAAACAAGTCGGTAAGGTACCAAATAGAAAATATGCATAGTGTAGCGCGAATGTAGAATTGACCAATCAGAGGCCTCCTGTCTGCGGCACTGTCTGCGGTCACCTACAATTTGGCAGAGGTCTGTTACTATGTTTAATATAACTGAAACTGAATATTGCATGCTAAAGTTTACTGTAACTAGGTTTAAAACTTTTTAAAATGCAAATGACACTTGTGCACAGTCATATCAAGACAACATAAAATCTTTAACACTACACGTCCTTATCGAGTATTTAGCCCTGATATGGTTCTCTGTTAAAGCTTCTTTGACATGAAATATGCACAGAAAAGAGGAAAAAAAGAAATGTGCAGGGAAGAGTTCTTTAAACAATAAAAATTAAAGCAAAAAAATGTTTTGAATATATTTTGAATATTTATTTACAGCAGTAAATAACAATGCATCAGAAAAAATCTAAAGATTTGCATGGAGTAATTTACCACACAATGAGAGAAATATAATAAAATGTATTTATCTATTTGCTTGTTTAGTGCAAAATAACTAGGTTATAATATTATAATAATAAATTATAATAAAGCTTAAAAAACACTTTTTTGGTGATATTTGTTTATTTTTAAAATGGTCTGTTGATTTACTCTTGAAATCTCCCATTAGATTGGCTAATACTATAGTAAAGTAGATAAATGATTATTAAGTCGACATAAACAAAGGGTAAAACCACAATAATAAAATATTCCATATTAGTCAGAAGATGTTTTGGGTATGAAGAACTGCTGCCTTAGGTTCTGTGTTTGTATGTGCTTGGAGTGGTCATACACAGCCCACTGGGCTTCACTATAAAACACTCGAAAACAGCTTACATATTTAGATATATTCCTTGTATCCCCTCTGACGCTGTACAGCCAAGAATTTGTTTCTTCCTATTCACATCTGTATTTTTTGCAGTGTTTCCTTCTAAGGAAGAGGTGGAGTATCAACAGCAGACCAGAAACAGCAGTGCACACAGATGTTTTTCCAGAAAACTACCGTATAAAGATTTCAACTCAGCACAGTGGATAATCAGAATGGCTTACCCACCACTAGGGCTATGCATAAAAATCGATACAAAGAATCATATTGATGTTTTTAAAAACGGTTTAATGTCAATATTCTGGGTTTCAATATCGATATATATCTCCCAAAATGTAGGAGGCATTATTGCAGCGTGTCATCACTGTTCAGAGCAAGGAAGTGCAGGTGAGACATATTTGTGGAATGGACGACAGGATTTTGTAAGCACCTTCGTCCCTAAAATCCGATGTTTGGGCTCATTGTGGTTTTAAAGCCAATGAAAAGAGCAAAGGACTTGACAAAACTAATGCAATATGCAAGCACTGTAATGGTGCATCACGCTATACTGGAAACACAACCAACTTGCGGGTTCACCAACAGAGGCACCATGCTGATAAGCCAGCAGCACCAAAGAAGCAACAGAAACCTGTAGACCCAAAGCAAATGACTTTGGACAACACCACCAATAAGATTCCATATACCTTGCACAATGTGATCAAGATCACAGAGTCGCTAATGTGCTTTATCTGCCTGGATTTTGTCCTTACTGAGTGATTAAAAATAGAGGCTTTCACTATATGGTAAATACACTGGACTACACCACATTATGTTATCCGAACCCGTTGCTATATTACTATAATAGCGGTGCCCAAGAAGTATGAAGAAGTCAAAGAACGTGTAAAAACTTCACTATGTCCAGCTACAAGAGTAGCCCTTACGTGCAATGGGTGGACGTCTCGAGCCATAGAATTATACGTGATGATCACATGTCATTTCATTACCGGACACTGGGAGCTGAAAGTGAAACTGTTGTTCTTACAAACCCAAGCCATGCAGGAGAGCCAAAGACCCACGTTGTCACAGACAATGTGGCTAAAATAACCATCGTAACTGTTTTCTGATAAATATTGATATGGGAGTCAAATTTAATCAAGGTGAGCTATATCAAGAATCGTATTGTATCGTGGGCTATGTATCGAGAATCGTATCGGCTCATGCTAGATGATACCCATCCCTTTCCACCACTGCTGCAATTCATTTGACAGGTTTGCAGGTGTTAATATCAAGCCCCGAATGACACCATGATTGACGGCTGGTACTGTTATTGGTTTTGCGATTACCTTAGAATATTATCATGCTAGCAAAAAACTCAATGTTTGTCTTTTATGGCCATTAAACTTTCTCTCCTAATGACATTTCACAGTTGAATACTGGCTTAATTACTTATTTCATTCACCTGCCTAGGTCTGCCCCGTTTTTTCATTACCACACATCTGATCTACCTGCTCCAGCTTCTATTTGACCAGCCCTCTAACCAGTCATCAGTACCAGATTATTCTCAAGCCAGTGGTGTCAGTTTTTTTAGTGTTACCTTAGTGTTTCTGATTTCCTGACCCTGACCTCTTCTGCTTCTTGACCACTAAGCCTGCCTGTTTCCTTCTGATCTTTTTGCCTGATCTGTCTTTTGGCTCCTGCTGGATTATGGCTGTTTGCTGAGCTTTGAGCTTCCTGTCACTGACCTGGATTTCCCGTTGGTACCTCTTTGCGGATCTCTGATCTTCTGGCTCAGACTCCTGTAAACCTCTTCGACACCGGCTTTAGCTTTGCCCTCTGGATTGTGCTGCCTTCCTTCGTCTGCTTGGATCTGACCTCCTGCCAGTCTTGCATACTTCAAGGCTTCAATGTCTGGAACTCTCTGGGCAGCGTTCACCACATGGTGTTGGCAGCCGTTCAGCTGGAATCCACCTCTTCCTCTGGGCATGGACTGAACTTTAAGACCAGGTTAGTGACTCACACATTCGTTATGATCCTCTGTCAAATTAAGGTGGTCAGTAACATGAGTTTTCCTCCCTCAGAGGTTCATGCCTTAGATGCCCTTGCTATCACTGCAGATTTGCCATTTTCAAATAAACACCTTTTTGAGAAATCTGTCTGTCTGCCTTAAATACTGGATCTCCTGTTCTAAGCCTTGACAAAAACAATTTAAACCATTCATACACAAGGTAATTAAAAGGGCTACGCATGACAGAATATAAGCATAAACACATTCTAGAGAGACTTTGCTTGAGTTTATCTAAAATAGTTTAGATTAACTCTATTCGGTCAAATACACACCCAGAATGAAATCTATCTAGGATGTTGATGAGAATAGAAGGTGTGTGTGTTTGAGGTAAAGGTATTTTTATCTAAATATTTGTGTAAAACTGTTTTAAAAACAGTTTAAAGACACTGAAAGGGTTTAAAGTTGCAGAGCAGCGCAATTTCTTACAATTAATACCCAATGTACAAACCAGAAGTAAAAAAAGTAGCTGGAAGTCAGTCCTAATAGCATGAAGTTGGTGCCGGCAGGAACTGACTAAGGTTAAGGTCTCTCATCCACTAATCCAAAAAAATTACTGGACCCCCCTGAAATCTAACAAGGGTCTAACAGATGATTGACACGTAAAAGCACCAGTTCACTTCAGTACCATACTCATTCCTTTCAACTAAAGGAAGAACTTTGTGTTATATACAGTATATCACTCGACATTGGAGTTAAACAACATGACACAATCAGGCTCCGTGTAGGTATTCTAACATCGAAATCCCACATCCTCCGGGACCGCCCCACACAGCCCCACCCTGCTGCGCTCCACTCCAGACCGCCTGCGCAAAGCAAAGCCTACAGCCTCCAAAGTTCCTTGTGTCTTGCTCAACTCTGACTTCCTTAGAGCTTGAGGAGAGCATGCGCAACATTATTATTACTAAATTCATAAGAGCAAAACATGTAAAATCATGCTTAATTTCATATGACATAATTAGAACTCACCATCAGCATGAATCCAACGTATTTCTGCCAAAACATTTTCTTTTCCTCAGGTGTTATGATTCTGGCCTGTCTGCCTGCTCTGCTGTCCCTGTGAGCAATCAACCCCAGCTGCTGCCTGCTGCACTGCAGTGCAATCAGCAGCATGTCTCCCAGCTGTGCTCAAGCAGTTATAAGTCAGCCTGTGGCAGGCAGACAGGGCCAGATAATTGCAAGCCAACAAGCAAGCAGTATCCAGCACTTCACGTGACCTGACCAAGCTCTTGACCACATCTTCGCTTTACAGATTTTCCCTCTTGCCTAGCTCTCATCAAATTTCTCTGCCTTCTGGACAACAACCCTGTTTCTGCCCCTTGAATTCTGCCTCCTGCCAAGCCCCCTGATAATTTAGCCCGAGTCTGGCTTCCAGAACCTTGATCCTATCTCTATTCTCAAAGACTCCCAAATGCTGGCCAGCCAACAACTGTTAAAGGAGCAGTCCGCTCTGTTCAAGCTGCTGATCCCAGCTGAAGGGAGGACTCTGATAAGGTTAGTGGTTTTGTTAGTTTTATGCATTTTCATTATTTGAACTCCTTCAAGCCACTAACCTACATCTCCATTTTTAGTAATCCCTGGTCCTCGGTGGATGTCCTCCTGAAGTCCTGAGTTCTCAATAAACGGTATAAGTTCTAATCCTGTGTTCTGGCTGAAAATGTGGGTCTTCTGTATTGATCATTATTTACATCGTGGGTCTTTGTATTAGGGATAATTAGGATAATTTGTTTTGAACTTGTGGGATGCTCTCCTGGAAGTTTCTGTGACTGGATTTGATGAAACTTTTAAGCTTCTCAGTATAAATATTTTGATCGAGATGAGAAATTTGCTTCCTGGTATGTTAAAATACCAACAGTTTGCATCCAATAATTCAAATAAACACCTTTAGTTTTTGGGAATATATATGTATAATGCTCTAATTTTTAAGTTATGGATCTGTCATTACCAGGTTTTAATTTGAGAAACTGGATCTTCTTGATGTTCTTTTTCCTGTTTAGCGCAATTGCAGTTGCAGATCTTGACCTGACCAGAGCAGAGCAAAAATAGCTCGGCTCCGAATTTTGAAGGTGAAGGGCGGAGAAGATGTACGTGGATGGTGATGTGCGGAGGAGTAGAGGTGGATATGGAACAGTTCTTAGTGATTAACATGACAGCACAAGTGCGTATGACGTACGTTAGAGCAGTGGTTCCCAAACTTTTTTGGCTCAAGGTACCCCTACACATTTTTCCACCCAGCCGTGGTATCCCTAAACTTATAATGATTATTTGACATTATTTGATAATTGTTTTTCTGTCATTTTTTTCAAAGTAGTAAAGAAAACATAAAATGAAGCCCCTCGCCTTAGAATATATTTGCTTACATCAAAATAAATTTACAAAATTGTTAAAATGTAAAAATGTACATTCAATATAAAACTCTCATCAGTCTATGAAAAAATCCTGCGGCACCCCTGTAGTTACCTCGTGGTACCCCTAGGTGCCGCGGCACCCACTTTGAAAACCCCTGCGTTAGAGGGACGGAGCGGTGACAGAGGATGCAGAATCTGGGGGTAACAAGAAAGGAAGCCGAGTTGGTGATTAGTGTTTTAGCAACTTCTTCCCAGCGGTTACAGATGATGACAAAATATAGGGAAAAGTCGTGTTTAAGATATTTTTTGATGTTTTTATCTGTGGTGCCTAATGTGGTCATAAAGAAAAACAATAATAACCCCCTTTTCAATCACCCCACCCGCCAAACAGTTAAAGGCTTGCTCAGTTCATGTTCTGTCTTCAATGCTGTCACTGATGGAAGGAGATTTAGACATAACTTCCCATGATGTATGGTCCCGTTCATTCTTCCCTTAACACAGATCAGGCATCCTGTCTCCTTTGCAGAAAAAGGCCCCAAAGCATGATGTTTCCACCTCCTTGCTTCACAGTTGGTTTGGTGTTCTGGGGATGTAACCCAGCATTCTTCTTCTTTCATCACCGTTTTATTTTGTGCAAAAAGAAAAAGTTTTGGTTTCCTCTGACCATACGATATTCTCCCAGTCATCTTCTTGATCATCCATTTGTTCTCTGACAAACTTCAGATGGCACTTGACATACTGGTTTAGGGAGCATTGACAGGCCCGTCACTGTTGGGTTTTAGTCCCTCTTAGCGTAGTGTGTTACTGATCGTGCCATTGTTACATTGGTCCCAGCTATTTGCAGGTCATTCATCAGATACTTCCGTTTAGTTATGGGATTTTTGCTGATCCTTCTCACAATAATTTTTTGACCCTCAATGATGAGATCGTGCATTGGGCTACAGATTAAGGAAAATTGGGAGATTAAGTGTCTATCTTCCATGTTCTTACAGTTGCGCCCAAAGTCAATTTATTTACAACTTGCTTGCCTAGTCTAGATTCATTCTTTCCAACCTAGTACAGGTCTACAATTTTCTCCCTGGTGTCCTTGAACAGCTCTTTGGTCTTTGGGCTTGTAGTCTGACTGTTTAAAGCCATGTACAGGTGCCTTTTATACCGATAAATGTATCAAGCACTTGCCATTAATACAGGTAACAATGGAGGACAAAACAATTTCTCAAAGAAGAGGTTACAGGTGTTTATAGGCTAGACATCTTGCTTGTTTGTGGGTGACCAAATACTCATTTTCCATCATGATTTGCCATGAAATTCTTAAAAAATCCTACAATGTGATTTTGTGAGTTTTTTCTCATTGTGTCTATCATAGTTAAACTGTATCTGCCGTGAAAATTAAAGACCAGTCTCATCGTTCTAAGGAGTACTTGCACAATAACTGGCTGACTAAATATTTTTTTGCACCACTGTATGTAGATTACGAACCATACATTGTTCTAGATAACTGCTCCTATATAAAAAAAAAAACAGGCTGACAAAAAGCTGCATTTATACCTGCTGAGCTCTACAAAGCCGTGCTGGTAAAGTTTCAAATATAAGATTAGACACACTAATTGACTCAAATAGTAGTAAGAAATCCACACATCAAGGTCCAACTTGGTTCAGGTAGTTTAGTTAGTTCAGCTGCTGCTTTTGCAGCTTGAATTATTCTCTGTGCCATTTTTTCTTTGGAGGGGGGAAAAAAAAAACTATCTGGAAACAATATTCAGTCGAGATCCATGGGAATTATGCAGATAAAATTACAGTTCTTTAGAAAAAATTTACTTTTTTCTTGAGTTTCTGACAGATTTTCTTTTAATCAAAGCTCTTAGTTTAGAACTGAAACAGTTTATGTAATGTGGTTTGACCATCCGGCAAACCACAGCAATTTTTCTCTCCCTTTAAACGAATAGCTGGTTAATGACAACAAAGCAGACGTTTGAAATGCTGAATTGCTTCTGTTCAGTGCTGTCACTTTAGATTTCACAACATTGGTGTAAAGTGCAAACTGAAACCCAAACTGTAAGCCATGTTTGGACATGTGGAGTTGTAACACCAAATACACTTCTGCTGATTTTCCCCCACGTGTCAATGGTGATATATAGCTTGGAAAATTAAAACCAATTAAAAACGGTTCTACTCAGTTTTGAATTAGTCATCATTATTCAGTTTTAGGTTAAGCTACCAATCTGTTTAATTTTAAGTTTTTTGATAAATAAAAACTGCTTTTAGGTAAGAAACCTGGACTGAATGTTGGATCTAATTTGACGAAGTTGAAGGCAACTATAAACATTCATTCATCACTTCAAACCACAGCAGCATCATGCTATTTCCACATACAAATTTTCAAAATGGATTATGGTATGAAAACCTTCTTTTGACTTGTAATAAAAAGAAATTACAACCTCTGTCCAAGCTCTGGATTTAGCGCCTAAATGATTTGGTCATGAGCAGCTTCTAAAATGATTTAAATCGAACCTCAACTTTACATACCCACACACCGCAGCTGCAAATTTGTCATCATTGATTAAACATAAATGAATACGTTCATAAAATATTTAAAACAATAGTATAACCATTATTGGTATAAAATATTTGAAACCCTACAATTTAAAGAGGATTGGTTATTGCTGTGGCTGGAATATGGCAATTTATATTTATGCTTGTAATATAACCTTATAGCGATGTTTTCTGTAATATATTCATATTACAGTTTGGAAAGATACACATGCCATTTTATGTAAATGCTTTTAAGTTATGAAAAGATTCACTTTGCATTCTGTCATACATGTTGGTTTAATCATGCAAAGATTTTTACAAGAAATCAAAGGCAGATACATTCATATTTGCATGCCTTTTGAAAAGTGTTTAAGAGCTCAGATAAAATTATAGTGTTGTCTGGGACAGAACTGCCAAATGCAGCAAATCTCAGCCAAGGGCAGACATGCTCAATTTAGTGGACCAAGACATTTTCTGTGATTTTGCATATTTGACTAACTTTCAGTGGTTAGAAAATATTCTCTCTGTTCCTTTTGGCTCATTTACAATGAGTACAAAGGGAGAATTACAATGCTGTTTCATGGGAAAAGATGAAGCACTGAGTTTAAGGGCTGAAACAAAGGTTAGGAAGTGATTGTATTGTTCAAGACCAACCCATGAGGGTCTTTCCAGGGTTGCTCAATCAGACGTGATGTTGTGTCAGGCAGACCTACAGTAAGAAGACTAACAAATATGGAAGACTTCTGGTAAATCATTATTAAATATTGTTGATGTAAAATCAAAAACTTACATATACTTAAACCAAAATGCAAATTACACACATAAACCTATGATGGATGAATAATAGCCTAATAGTCTTTGTGTGAGCAAGCCAGAGCCTTGTCTACCTTAAGCAATGGGGGAAAGTCACAGCTTTAACATGCCGCAGTGGATTCAGTGAACATATTATTAGAGATGTAAAGATTAAAATCAGAAGCCATAAAATATGGGTTGAATATGGCTTAGGGGACATAAGTGCCAAAGTGTAGCTGAGATGTTGCTCACCCTGGAACTACAATTATGTCAATGGGCCTCAACCCAGACATCAAATGCACTTTGTAAGCGTACACCACAATGCATAAACAAAAACAACAAAAGCTTTTTTTCAAATACAATAGAAGTAAATGTAGCATTATAATGAACACTAAAACAATGCAATCTAAGTGGGGTTTTTTAACTGAGCCAGGAAGTTAGACATTTTGACAATAGAATAAGACAAATTACATTCAAAATAAGGGAAAAAAAACGGCCTTTATTTATTTAAATTGCGTAGTATCTATTGATTTTAAGGACAAAAAAGCTAATTCCACTGGCAAATAATCTTGTGTACCTGTTCATATTAAGGGCAAACACATTTTAAGAAAATTGTGCTTAGTTTTAGATTATTTTTGCAGTGAAGACCGTATGCTTTAAACCAATTCAGTCGTTAATTGTATCTAATTTCAATCATATTTCATCCTTATAATTATTGAATATGTAGCTTAGATACATAAAGTGTATACAGACTGAAAAGTCTGAATGGGTTGTGGGGTTTTTTTCTTCTCTCTGGCAGCAGTTTTTGAATCGTGTCACACTCTCATAAAGATATGCATGAATGTTTTACCTGTTACCCCAGCAACTTTGTGCACACTGTGAGCCCTCAGGAGTATAATAATTGAATGCAATTAGTAGTAAAAACTTGGAGTTCTGGTTAGGCTCAAAATCTTCACAAAACTGCCAGCTAACTTGATTTAACTGCTTCATCTTATGCACAGATGAGGCTGGAAAATACTCCAGCTGAAATGTACTCAATCTACTTAGCAGACCGGTGGCATATAACATTTTGGTAAATTTGCATTATAGGATCATGCTAACACCAACCAGTGAAGTCTTTGCGGGGTAAGAACTGCAACCCATGTATGGAGTACCTCACATTACTATCATGCGTTGCCGTCTTAACCCATCGTCATTTGCTGCATGCTACCCTCCTACCCTACTTCCTCTCAGAATTCATTCAAAACCAAGGTCACTAACGAATATTAATCAATGAACTTCATCTACTCCTTTATATTCCTTTTTATTGATCTGGATTCCTCATATTTCTTTCTAATCTGGAATTTAAGAACTGTTTAAAAATAAACTTTAAAACTTTACTTTTACATTAAGCTGTCATGATCTTGACACTGATGACTGTATTATTGGTTTATTTCATCCACCTGCCTAGCTATGCCCAGTTTTCATTATCTCTCATCAGATCCATCTGTTCTAGTTCCTATTAAAACTGCTTGGTCGAAGCTATCAGTGCCAGATTAGATTTCTCTAGAGTACCCAGTGTGCTTCCTCTGATTGCCTGATCCTGACTAGTTTCTGCTCCTGGACTTGTGAGTTTGTCTGCCCTTTTCTGATCTATATTCCTGACCTGCCTTTGGACTTCCATAGCATTTTGCCTACTAATGACCTCAAAACTTTCCCCTGACCATGGCTTGGATTTCCTTTTGGTAACTTTTCTGAACTCTGATCTTCTGGCCCGGCCCTCCACTTCCTTATCGACACGGCTTTGGATTCTCCTTCCAGATTCTTCTGCTCTTCTTTGCCAGCTAGCTTATGCTCGTCTCTCTGCTCTGCAGCACCTCTGGCTTTAACTGTCATGATCTCGGTGCTAATGACAGGGTTCTTTGCTAATGTCATTCAACTTTCTAACTCTGCCCAGTTTCTCATCACTGCTCATCTGATCAAACTAACCCTGCCTCTATTTAAGGTAATTGCATCTAGTTATCAGGGCCAGATTTTTTTGTTCTCTCAATCCAGTGGTGAGAGTGTTTTGAACATTTCCTTTGTGTATCTGATAACTGATCCTGAACTACCTCTCAAACACTGAGCTTGCCTGTTCCTGTTCTGATTTGTTTGCCTGAGCTGTCTTCAGATTCCTGGACTTCTGAGCCTGCCTGTTCCCATCTTAACGGTTTGCCTGAACAGTCTTTGGACTCCTAGATACTTGAGCCTGCCTGTTCCTGTTCTGATCTGTTTGCCTGACCTGGCTTTGGACCCCTGTACCTTTGAGCCTGCCTGTTCCTGTTCTTATCTGTTTACCTGACCTGGCTTCGGACTCCTGCATGTTTTTCGGGGCTGCAGCATCTGGGACACTCTGGGCAGCACCTGGCGTATGTTGTTGGCAGCTCACCGGCTGGATCCTACCTCGTTCTCTGGCTAGGGACTAAGCATGTAAACCAGAGTTTCCTACCTCAGACATCCTAGCAGCTGTTATCATAGATCCTCTTGATTTTAATAAATGCCCTATGAGTTATCCCACTGCCTGTCTTGGCTAAATACTTGGCCCTTCGTTGGCCCTCTGATTCGTGACATCAACTCCTGGAAATCTCTGGGTGGCTTCCGCTGCATGCTGTGGAAAATCATCCGCCTGTATTTGACTTCTTCCTCTGGGCTAGGACTAAACGCAATAATCAGGTTAGTGACTCACATGCTCGCGATCACTCTCCGTCAGTGTTACATGGTCACTAACCTGTGTTTCTCCCTCTACAAAGATTCCAGCCATCTAGTCCTAGCTGTTGAGACACATATCTCTGAGCAATTAATAAATGCTGTTCAAAACTTACTTCAATCTGTCTGCCTGAATTCTGGGTCCAATGAGTCCTGACATAAACTACAGCTGACTAGTTTGGCTTACTACCTTTTCATTCATAAGAAAAATATTTGATTCATTTCAATTCAGTTTATTTATGCAGCACCTATTTACAACATATGCCATCTCAAGGTATTTCACAGAGATAATTCAATCAGATTATAAAGACAGATTGATTCAAAGTTCATAGTGATCAGTAATGAGTTTTGGGAGCCAGTGTGCTTCGAATATCAGAAGGGCTCAGAACATAGGACCCAGAATTCAGGAGAGACAGACAGTGATATGTTTAAAAGCATTTATTAAAGTCAACCTTTCAGCTGCTTGTCTTCTACGGCAGGCTCACTGGACACTCTGCAGGATTAGATGCTCAGGTCAGTGACTTCAAAACTCAAATGAAGAAGGACAATGACTATGAAAGCCACCAACCTGGCAAAGTTTAGTCTGTGCCTAGAAGAAGGAGTGTACTCCAGAGGAGCAGACTACAATCCTCTTGTTTGTAACTGAGCTGGTGTTCTGTCAGATGAGTATACCTGGTTAGACCAGCATTCCCATAGTCAATACGCATGCGCAAGACGTCAGATTTGTGTTTATCCCTTTAGTTTTGTACGAAAAATAGACTTAAACTACCTCAGGAGGGTAATCCAACCCATGGTCAGAAAACTGGTCCAAGCTCGACACAGACAGAGCAAGATAGAGCCCCCAAAAAATCAGAAGTCTGGAGGCAGAAACAGGTCAGAAACAGGCAGAACTAAACATATACAGGAACGCTAGAGTAGTCTTGCAGAAAGCTTGAATGATCTGGGACCAATGGCTGAGAACCAGCGGCATAAACAGTAGCAGGAACAGGTGGATCTAATGAGAGGTAATGAGCATGGGGCGGAGCAAACATGATAAGTGAAAAAGGAGAATAACAGTCTTTGGTACCAAGATCATGACACGGAAATGATGGTTAATAATTCTCCTATAGGATTATCTTAAAGACAGCAGACAGCCTCTTTCTAACTGTGGATGTGTAAAAACTAAAGCTGCACTTTATTTGTTGTTCTTGACTCCTTTATGATTTCTTTGATTAGCTGCCTCTGTGCTATTTGTGTAATTTTGGTAGCCCAGACAAAACCCAGGAAGATTCATCGCTATTTCATGTTTTCTTTGGCTCCCAAATCAGTATTGAAGGCTTTGCAACCCATTCAAAACTTTAAGAAATCATTTTTCTAACTTGCTCTTGAATTTTCTAGATCAGGCCATGTTGCATTGCTTGTTTAAAGTGTTTTTCTCTACTTTATGTTGCCAGACTGGCTCTATTTAATTTATTTTTTTAATTCTAATTTTTTGGTGTTGGTGTGGATTGTTTTTGTTGTTTTGTTTTTTTTTTTTTTACTGAAGGAAATCCTCCATTGAAATGTGTTCCTTTATCTGAAAAATTTTAGGGACACAGAGGGCAAAAACTGAACAAATCTATTTTTTTACACCGTTGTATATTGTTTCATGAACACCTGATACAAAACAATACTGCAGACAAGTTTAAAACATCAGTATTCACATGAATCTTCTACTAAACATGCTCTTTTGCCTGTCCATAGTGCCGTCTCGATTTGTGATGTGATTTGATGTTTATCCCTTAGAGCAACTTTGATGGCTAAGACCACCCACACCAGCACTCATATGCTGAAGATAATGAAACCCAAGTTTAATTGATTCCTGGTGGGAACCATTCGGTCATGTTGAAAATCAACTTACTTTCTCAAGAAAGTGAAATCATTAACAGCTAAGAGATTCATCACGCAGGGCATGACTTTGTTTGCTACCATTGCGTTAAGTGTGTCTACATGCTTTTCTGAGAAAGGGACGTGCATACTGGTAAATACCAAGAAGAACAGGCATTGCAAGCCAATCATGACGTACGGCCTCTACAGTAAATGAGTGTGGTTTGTTGCAGAGGTTACATAAATGTTTTATGTGCTGTTTTAAGTTGCTGTTGCCTGATTTGTCATTAACACACATGTGGGCAGTTTGTGCTACTACTGTTGCTTTTAAATACGTATTGCACTTTCAGTGTGGACCACTGGCCAAGGGTTGTTTTGTGGTTACCGCTACAGAGTCAACCCTCAATCCAGAAGTGTGAATCACTCTCTTAATTAGAGAATGCAGCCCTGAACCACATGTAAACAATTAGCCGTTCAGGATAACAGGCATTGCTAGACACATATATTTAGAGTAATGCTACATTTTCCAGACCTTCTTTCAAACAGTGTAAAAGAGAAAGCTCTAAATATATTAACAAAAAAAACAGTTTAGATTTTATCGAACATTTAAGTGTTTCGGGGGGTTACTTTAGGACATTATTTTAGTTTTCCAATCAGAAACTTTAACTTTAATCCCATAGAAAATTAATAGTCTTTGGCAGTCATTTTCAGATGCTTTGAAATTTTATAATCCTCATTCTTCAATTAACCATGTTGCCAAGAGTCAGTCAGACAAAAAATGAAAGCATTTATACCCTTTGAAATGTGGCCACATCAAATTTACAAATAAATCCTGAAAAGCATGATAAAGTTTTATACTCTTCTATACAAAACAGCTCAAGCTCAGCCAGACTGCATGGATGGAGTCCGTATACACCTGTTTTCAAATCTTTCTAAAGATTCTTTCTTGTTTGCAGCTGTAAGCTTCAGTTATTATTTAGTTTTTTTGCAATCTCTGGGAGTTTTTTTCAGAGGATTGCCTTGTTTTTAGCTACATCCATACTCTCGTCATCTCTCTAAAGGCTTCTCTGTTGCTGGTGAAGAGAATTAACAGCAGAGCATTATGCTGTGATGCTGCCACCATCGTGTTTGAGTAGAGACCATGTGTTTGTAGCAATGTGCATTGTTCCTCCAGACACTGTGTTTTTCATGTAGGTCAAAAATCTCTATTTAAATTTCTTCTTTCGCCTTATTGCTGTGTCCCCTACCTGTCTTGTGCCAAAAGTTTTGTTCCTTTCTCGGGGTCTTTTTGCCACCTTTTATTAATGCCATATCTCTAGTAAAGTAAGATTTCTTTTTAACCTATCATACATGCCTACAAGTCTGTATGCTATTGTTAGCAAAAGAAAGAAATCCACAACCATAAAAAATATGCTTTTATTCAAATCTCCTAACATCAACACATTCCTCAGCATAAAAACAACACAAGTTCATAGCTTGGACTAAATGGTGGCAGAGCCCAAAAGAAACTGCTGACGGGCTCTGTCACTCACACCAAGTCTGAAAAATAAAGGACATGTGTGTTTGGTTTGAAATGCTTTTCAAAGATAACCCAAGAGAAACAAACATCCCAATCAGCAATGAGAAATGATTCATGACTGTGTACCGTCCAAAAGGGAATCAGGCTCATTGCTTTGAGGAACACGGCTTTAGAACTTGGCTGTATGCTGCTATGTCTTGTTGTGTTTCTCAGCCAATGCTGGATATATCTGAGCCACTTTTTGTCTCTAAATGTAATTATATTTAAGACAGGCCACCCCCTTTAGAGAAACAGCAAATCATAAATCACAATTCTTTATACTGAAACTGTTCAGAGGAGTGCAAATTGAAGGTAGCAATAGTTTGTTTAACATAAATCTCCTGTTCAGGCGATAGCCTTGTGATATTCTCTGCTCACCAAGCATTTACCCCTTAGTTAGTTGTGTATCTTGGTTTTTAAAAGATTCCAGTCTCCTATGGTCTTATAGTTGTTGTATATTTTCCATTAGGTGTCAAAGCCTGATTATGTGTGTATCTACAATGCACTAATAAGCCAAAGGATGCAGTAACTAAGGTTCTCTTTGGACCTGTATAGTTTTTGCATTCACAGCTGTGCTTTATATACCTAAGCTGAAGCATAGACGATAAATTTGAGATGGCCTGTTGTTTTTTTAACTTAATGTCATTAAATAAACCCTCTTTCAGCTTCCATTAAGCATCTACAATAAAACTGCATTGATATTTTCGTGTGTTCTGTGTTCGATGAAACAGATGCTTCACATTTGTTGCTCAATGAATAGAAAGCATGTGTTGCTTTGCAGTTGTAGGATGCTTGGAGACCTTTTATAACACAGGTGGGCCACATCTGTTTCTCTGGTTTTCTCATTTCCTCTCTAGAGACACTCATCCTGAGAAATAGCTTTAGGGCTATGGAGCTGTGCATCATATTTACAAACTAAATTTTATCCCATTAAAAAATGAATCTCTTTTTCAATTATGTCTAAACAATATAATATCAAACAAAATGTTTTTTCTACTTTTTATAAGGGTATTTGCAACACCTCTAAATTTGCATGCCTGCCATTATTGTGGAGTCATCAATGTGAACCTGTGTAGCACCAGTCTTTATGGGTCTGGTCAATCAAAAACGATCAGAGAAGTAGACATCTGGTCGCCTGTTTATGTATTGTGTCTCTATGGTAACGGATTGGCAGTCAGTCCTATATGAGATTATAAGAACATGCTCTCCATTAGTAAAGGCTGAGACTAGATACGGGCTGGTGTGTCACACAAAGGCCATGGTCCCAGACACCTCTTAAACTGGGCAGGTCAGGATGGGTGGGAGGTGTTTAATTTTACAGCAGTTTACAGTAGAAAAGAAATCTGGTTTTATGTTAAGACCTTTTATATTTTAAATTCCATCTCTTTAATTTAAAAATAAGCATTTGAAGAAAGTGGTTTGCCTAGTTCTGAAAAATAAAAGGATGGATATGTCCTGCTTTATGTTAATGACACAGGTTGTTACTAATATGATGAACCACAGCCTAAAAACCACAGCCTTCCTATGCTAGACCCTAAGGGCTACTTCAGACAGGATATTGCTCCTTATTACAAAGCTTCAACCATCTCAACCTTTCCTAGTTTCCTGAAAACAACAATAAGGTGAATGCATTCCAATGGTTTCTACAGTCAACAGAGGCCATAGAGACAAGCATATTTTGAGTTTCGAGTTATTCTATCACTTATGTGCCGTCGACTTTCAATTATGTATCACAGTCTTTGGTCCTATTTAAATGACATGGCTTCTACTGACAGGCAGGGATGATTGATGTGGGTTTTGTTGTTGGAAAAAAGGAGAATGAAGAGAATAAATTAAAGAGTTGTGCGTGTCATGATCTTGGCACTGATGACTGGCTTAATTACTCATTCCATTCACCTGTCTATCACAGCTCATCTGATCCACCTGCTCCTGCCTCTATTTAAGATGCTTGCATCCATTCATCAGGGCCAGATTATCTTGTTCTCTCTAGCTAGTGGGGGGAGTGTTTTTAGAGTTCCTTGGTGTTTCTGATTTCCTGATCTTGACCTGTACTGCCTTTCAACAGCTGAGCCTGCCTGATCCAGTCTGAACATTTTGCCTAAACTGTCTTTGGACTCCTGGATCTCTGAGCCTGCCTATTCCTGTTCTGATCTGTTTGCCTGACCTAGCTTCGGACTCCTTTACCTCTGAGCCTGCCTGTTCCTGTTCTGATCTGTTTGCCTGACCTGGCTTTTGACTCCTGGCGGAGCGTCTCTGGGGCTGTAGAAGCTGGAACACACTTGGTGGCGCCTGCCGCATTCTTTTGGCAGCTCAACTGATGGATCCTATCTTGTTCTCTAGCTATGGACTGAACTTGTAAATCAGTTTAGTGACTCACATTCATAATCTTCCTCCATTAGATCTATGTGGTGACTAACCTGTGTTGCCTCTCTCCAGAGTTTCCAGCCTCAGACATCCTAGCAGCTGTTCTCACAGACGTGTTTATTTTAATAAACTCTTTTTGAATAATCCCGCTGTCTGTCTTGCCTGAATACTGGGCCCTCTGTTCTGAATCGTGACAATGTGGGATTACGACGGCATCCGCATCTTGGTTTTTGTCAACAACTAGTCCTGCTGTCAATCAATCCTAAGTTTAATTATAACCTGTGACACATAAAAATCATAATCTGTTACCATTATCTTAGAAGAAGGCATCAGACACATTTTTTATCTTAACCACAAACAACTGTTTAACCTTGAAGAGAAAAAGAGGTTGTTAATAAAATTAGTTGTGCAAAACTTTATTTAATTTTTTTTTTTCTTTTATCAGGGATATTGATGCTTATACATTCTAGTAAGAAGTTATGATATTATATTTACATTAGGGCTGGATCCATAACTATTTTCATACTAATACAAAAAAATAGTACACTTTTGACCCAAAAAATGATGAATGTCTTATTGCTTAAAAAGCAGTATCTCCATTTCCACTTCAGATGAGCAGAAAAAAGACCCTTAGTCTAAATGTTTTTATTCAATGGCCAATAACAGAGAGCTTAGTTGGAGCTGTGGCATATTTGTTAATAGGCTTTAGATTGTTGTTTGTTTATGACTACACTACACTCCCTGAACCCCCATTTAGTTTATTAAGACCACTGGGCAACAAAAACTAAAACAGATGATAGCTGAAGCTAGTAAATTATCACTTGATCATGTGGTTACAATAAACTGTTTTGTTGGCTAATTTTAACTCCTTGTGTTTATTATTTGCTTAGTTCACTATAAACTTATTTATTTCCCTTGAATGTGTTCAATTCAGAAAATATACATGCTAAATTATTATAAAATATCTTCTTATCATATTATACATTATTATACCCACATATTTTCTCAGATTTCACCGGTCATCAACTAAAACTATTTTTGTTGGGAAACTTTAAAAATATACTTGTGGAGTTTAAGTTCTAGATTCTTGATTTAAAAAAATAATTTTTTATCAAGAATGTCCAAGATCAAAAATAAGCTTATATTGCTTATCATATGCTGCTCATTTGAAAGATCAATGAATTTTTAAATGATAAATGAAAAACTTTTTTATTTCAGTGACCATCCAAGCATATGGTCTCATTTCACATGCTTGCATGTGAAATACCTGTGTGAATTCTCAGTCATCGGGAGCATGAAAACAGGGTTAGATGTGTCCTCTGAGTTAATGCCCTCAGTGGATGCTTCAATATCTTGGAATTGGACCCAAATTTCCTCCACATATCTGAACTAGTTAGTTGGTGCTGTGCCCCCATAAGTACTGCTCCTCCCCTCTTTCATGTAAATACTGGCCACAATGGGTAAACCGAAAACCAAAAGACACACCTTTGCTGACCATGATGTTGGACAGAGGACAATTTGAAAGAGGGGTGTAGGGAACAAACTTTGTGTACAGAGAAAAGCCAACACTGAAAAGATTGGAAGTATAGCATTTTTATATGTACTGTTTAAGACCCAAAATGTGTATATATATATATATATATATATATATATATATAAAAGCATATAACCTTATGTAACGCAGTTCCATCGAGATTCAAATGCCCAAGTTCACAACATACACTAAACAAGAAAGTCCCACAACCCTGGGGTCCTTTTGAACTGAAAGTTCTGTAAACCTGAAATCAGGGAACCTCTGAGTTTTCCATTTCACAAAGAGAGTTTACTCAAACTCTGTTTCTGTTGCCATGGTAAAATCCCCCCCAAAGGTAAGCTCCTGACCAAATCTGACTAAAGATTTTTGTCCTAGTTTTCTGCATAAAAAATAGTTTAATATGTCAATTGGACACATTAGTTTTTAAAAGCAAACGTTGCATGTCTATTTGACGGGGATCCTGGTAATCAATGATCGCCACTAATTTACTCAGAATGAAATATTTATAGGGAGAGGATTCTATAACTCAGTTGACAGGATATGAGATTTATTTGGCATTGGTTTGTTTAATATGTGCAACATGACTAAACATGCTTGTAGCGACAGTGGGGAGGAAAAACTTTTAGCAGGAATAAACCTCCAGCAGAATCAGGCTCAGTGTGAGCAGCCTTCTGCTGAGGCCAACTGGGGTTCAAGGAGACAGAAGCAGAGATATGAAAAGCAACTGTAAAAAGCGGCTGCCCTGTCCAGAAAACAGGCAGCCAGGCAGACAAGCTCTGAGTTAACTCCCATGTCAGAGGATGGAAGAGCACATCCAGCCAGTCACAGTCAGAGAAACAGGACTACACTGAATAACAGGCCAATCTCGAACATCAAAAAACAAAGGTGTTGATGGCAGCAGCACAGCTGATATTTCACTCGCCAGGATGGTCTCACAGCCAAAAAAGAATAGACTAAGCAAAGCTACTATGAGAAAAAGCAGAGAGAGCATAGTGTTAGAGATTCTGCAAATTGGGAGAATAGAGATAGAGTGAATCAGAAAGATGAAATACGGGTCCCTATGTCCCACAGAAGTCTAAGCCTATAGCAGCATAACTATAGAGATAGCTCAGGATAACCTGAGCCACTCTAACTATAAGCTTTATCAAAAACGAA
>NW_015150750.1:164886-178159 GCF_000732505.1 Cyprinodon variegatus
AGAAGGAGGATTTTAAATTCTATTCTTGATTTAACAGGAAGCCAATGAAGAGAAGCTAGAATAGGAGAGATATTATCTCTTGGTTTAATTTTCATCAAAACTTAGCTGAAGGCTTTTACCTACAGTTTGTGGACCTCCTCATAGTAAAGAAAAACAAAAGTCCAGCCTTGAAGTAACAAATGCATGGACTTGTTTCTCAGCATCACCCCTGGACAGGATATTTTTAATTACAATATTTCACAGATTAAATAATTCAATTCTAGAAACCTCTTTGATTGGGATTTAAATGACAGGTCCTGATCAAAAATAACACCAAGATTTTTTACTTCATTATCTGAAATCAGTTTAATCCCATCCATCTGAAGTGATTGACTAATCAGCTTCTTTTTCAAAGACTCTGGTCCAAGGACTATAACATCTGTTTTGTCTGCATTCAGGAGCAGAAAGTTAAGATTTATCCAGGTTTTTATGTATTGAAGACATGACTGTGATCTATGTAATGGGTTAGATTTATCTGGATTTACAGACAGATATAGCTGGGTATCATCAGAATAACAGTGAAAATTAATCCCATGCTCCCTAATAATTTTAGTAATTGGGAGCATATATATAGTAAAGAGAATTGGTCCTAGCTAGGACCTTAGTGTTGGTCCTAGCACTGATCCCTGTGGTACTCCACAGGTAGCCCTTGAGGAAGATTTGTCATTAACGTGAACAAACTGAAATCAATCTTATAGATAAGATTTAAACCAGTGTAGTGCTGTTCCTTTCATTCCAACAAAATATTCAAGTCTTTCTTAAAGAATATTCTGATCATCTGTATCAAATGCAGCACTGTGATCTAACAGGACAAGTACAGATACAAGTCCATTATCTGAAGCCATGAAAATATCATTAGCAACCTTCACAAAAGCTGTTTCAGTACTATGATGAGCTCTAAAGCTAGACTGAAACTCTTCAAAAACTTCATTATGGTGTAAGTGATCGCACACTTGCTTGGCAACTACTTTCTCAAGAATTTTAGATAAAAAATGAAGATTGGATATAGGTCTATAATTGACCAAGTCATCTGGGTCAAGAGACAGTTTCTTAAGTAAAGGTTTAATTACAGCAACCATAAAGCCTTTGGTATATGTCCCTGTAACAGGGATAGATTAATCACATCTAAAATCGAGGACGAGATTAAAGGGAATATTTCTTTAAATAACCTGGTTGGAACTGGATCTAACATACAAGTTGAAGGCTTAGATGAAGAAATAGTTTGTCACTTAGTACTCTGAAAGTTCTGCTGGTTAACAGCAGTCTAAACCCAGTTCAAATTTATGGCTACCTCAGATGCTGTTAAAGTATTAAACTCTGTTTGATAACATATAGGTCAGAAAGCACAGGCTTGTGAGGAAATACTGTTATTTTTCCCATTCTATGCCATATATCTGCACAAGATCCAAAGTATGAAGATGAGAATGTGNAGTGATCGCACACTTGCTTGGCAACTACTTTCTCAAGAATTTTAGATAAAAAATGAAGATTGGATATAGGTCTATAATTGACCAAGTCATCTGGGTCAAGAGACAGTTTCTTAAGTAAAGGTTTAATTACAGCAACCATAAAGCCTTTGGTATATGTCCCTGTAACAGGGATAGATTAATCACATCTAAAATCAAGGATGAGATTAAAGGGAATATTTCTTTAAATAACCTGGTTGGAACTGGATCTAACATACAAGTGGAAGGCTTAGATGAAGAAATAGTTTGTCACTTAGTACTCTGAAAGTTCTGCTGGTTAACAGCAGTCTAAACCCAGTTCAAATTTATGGCTACCTCAGATGCTGTTAAAGTATTAAACTCTGTTTGATAACATATAGGTCAGAAAGCACAGGCTTGTGAGGAAATACTGTTATTTTTCCCATTCTATGCCATATATCTGCACAAGATCCAAAGTATGAAGATGAGAATGTGCGGGACTATTCACATTTTGAACAAAGCCAGCATGGATGTTAAAATCAGAAAGGAACTCTGAAAACTCATCTAAAAATTTAGAGTAAAGACCTGCTGGACGATACAATGTTAAAAAAATAAGAAGTTTTCTTGCTTTGCAATTTGGATTAGGGAAACTAAGGGTTAAATTTTCAAAAGAGTTGTAATAGCCACATTTAGAAAAAAAAACTTCCCCTTTTATGAGATAGTTAATATGATAAAGAGTGTGAAGGGGATCCATTAACTGACTGCCTAAAGCGAGATTATTCTTAAACTTCAAAAACAAACTATGAATTTTCAGTGCGGTTCACTGCCATTGTTCACTTGATATTCACAAACAACCTGCAGCTGAAATGCAAACAATGCAAATAACGCAGTAAAACTCAACCCAGATCTTTTAACCTTGTGGTTAAATAGAACTTCTTGTTATCTGTTCAACTGACGTTATCAGATCTTGATTTTAATAAAGTGAGTCACAGAGCTGGGTCCACTAGATTTACCCCCTGTCTAGCCAGTACCACCAGTTGCTTCAGGGGTTTTTAGCTGGACGTTTGCTTTCATCTGTTCAGGTCCCAGTAGCAGGAGCTACTGTGCTGCGGCGGGGGACGGATCAAGCTCTAGGGACTTAAAGAAGCTCTATCTGTGTACATTTCAACCACATCAGATTGACAGAAAAGTTCAGATTTTTTTTTAACTCCAGCAACATTTTGCTTTTCTCTTTTTGCAGTTCTCTGCTCAAAACATGTCATTTGCATCACTAACTGTTAAAATAACTCTTGAATGTGCCTTTATATGTAGCTTGCAAGCAAGATGAATCGTCGCAATTTGTGTGAATTCACGGGGGGATGGGGGAACCACTTTGGTAAAAATACAGGGTGGTTTCTGAAAGGTTAGCAGATACATCTAAGCCAGTGAGAAACTCTTTCTGTTCTGTTGTGCCAGTAGAAGATTAAAGCCAGCTCTAAACCATGTTTTTTTTTTTATTTCCAATTTAGATTGAGCCACTAAACCTATTTATTTGGTTGCCTTTCTCTAAACTTCTAATAAATGTTAGAGAAAAATAATAATTGTATTTGAGCCTCTTTTCATAAAATCCCTCATAATCCATAGTAATATAAATCATTTATATCAGAGTACATGAAAAATTGGAAAGCAGATAGTTTAATGATCCTTAATGTTGCGTAGAACACATTGAATTGATATTTATGCCGCAAAAAAATTGAAATAAATTTTTAACAGCAATCACATTGGAACAATATGAAATGGAAAGCTTACATGTCTCATGAAATGTGTTTTCTGTTTATTCTTCAGTTTTATTAAGTCTTAATTTACCATCTTTTTAACAGTGTAAAATCCAAGCAGGGAAGACATGCAGAGGAATGCAGCAGTCTGTTCTGTGTTATTTGACAAGTCCCTGATAAGAAGCTGCTTGTGTTCCAATGCATCTGCTTGCTCTGTAAACAAATGTGCAGTCTTCTTCTCTGCAGTATGAGGTATTTCTAATTACCATAGCTTCTTATCCACAATACTGCACTCTGACATGCTAAACAAACCCAAATAGTCAGGAACAACTTCAGTAATCTGCCGCAGTTTGGAAATGTCTCGTCCATTTAGGCTATTTTTGTTTTTTTATGGTTGCTGCTTCATCTTTGCATCCCCGGAAGTCTGCACAAACTCCCTGATACCTGGAGCTAAAGGTAGGCTAAGACATACATTTAAATATATATTATTTATTTTCATTTTAAATGAAATTTTAGCAAACAAGTGGGAAAAATATCAGTTGTTTGTAGCAGAGTTAGGGTGGATGCAGGGTTAGACTCAGTATGTGCTCATACTGCTAGGAACTATTAAAACATTTGCTTTCAACAAACAAGTCTTTTTATGAATGATAAAGATTATTCCTAACAATAGCGTATATCTCCATGACTAAAATTTTCTGTGGAGGAACCCCCGCTACATTTTAGGTTTACTAAGCAGACAATAAACCCACCAAGCATTAAATATCCTGTAGTTTACAAGCTGGCTGTCTGCGAGTATATTATCTAGTAGGGAATGCCTCCCTGTGTGTGTTTTCTATTTTACAACATCCAGTAGCTTGCTATCCTGCTGACTGAGACAGACAGAACCTTATAAAATCCAAAGTTGAGCTCAGGCCTTGTTTTTTTCAAAGCTGTTTCTCACAAGTGAAAAACAAAGCTTGTAGATCTGGCTGAAGTAAAAACCAGCAAGGATTTTCTCAAGGAACTGTTAAGCTGGAAAGAATCTAAAAAATTTTTAAAAAGACATATATCATATCTTATCTTTGTTGTACTTTGGGCAAATCTGTTTCAATTTTGCTCTTTGTTTTTGCAAACTTATTGTCATGTAAAAAATTAAAAAGAGGTAACCGTATCATCACACACACTTTCGTAATCTTCCCCTTATATACAGGCTAGAAAGTCCCATCGAGTCAGTGTGTATTTAGACAGCTGCCACAAGAGTGAACTGATTATTTGTACAAGAATCATCCAGATACTAGTGACCACAGAGTCAGTCTCCCACTGAATAGCTGAGTGGGCGTCGGACGTGCATTTTTCTGTGTGCCATACAACCGAAAAAACGCTTTATTTATTTAAATCCTTTTCAACAAACACACTTTTTATTACTTTTACTGGTAGTCTGACTATATCCTAAAATACATTTGGAAACCTTTCAACCATTGGTAAAAATGTGTAACAGAAAAATAAAAGATTAAAATGAAAATCAGCTTTGTTCTACAGAATTAGATTTACAATGTTGCTGATTGATGACATATTTTGAAGAGATTTTATGTGATGAACCAATGACAATCAATTGGAATTGTTTAATAAAATATATTTTACTCTATTTTGGACTTTTTTACTAATCAAGTGTGGTAAATCTTCCATTCATAGCTATTGAGCTAGTACTTTTTAACACTACTATTCCCTGCAGTCAAGGCTGTTAAATTAAGAATTTTGGGATATGTCTCTACAGGATTTGCAGAACTAGAGAAGGATTTTTACTAACATAACTTAACTAAGTGACTAAAACATCATCCAGGTCATGGTAACCACAAACAGGCTTAGATTGGGAGGCATCCGAACTTTCACTCAATTTTTTGAAGACGCTTTGATTCAGGAGTCTTTGTCAATTCCGTTCACTTGTTTGAGCACGGATGTATTGAAGCAGCATTTAGGTCCATCCTCCATATGTAATGTGTAATATGTGTAGGATAGGGGGCGACAGTGGCGTTGGATGTAGGAGTTTGCCCTGAAATGGAAGGATTGACGGTTCTACTGATGGTGGTCAGAGGGCGCGGTGGCGCCAGTGTACGGCAGCCTCGCTTCTGTCAGTGAGCCCCAGGGCAGCTGTGGCTACAATGTAGCTTGCCACTATCAGTGTGTGAGTGGGTGAATGAATGTAGTGTAAAGCGCTTTGGTCAAGTCTCCTAACTTGAATAAGGGCGCTATATAAGTACATGCCATTTACCATTTACCATAGGATGATTTGCTGTGGTTTTCTACCCCATGTTGGGATTTGCCTATAAGAAATTCATGTTAGTTTTGCTCTTGTCTGAATACAGCACCCTCTACAGCATGGTTGCTGCATTCCTGATGTAGCTCAACTTCTTTCAACAATTACTTTTTATTGACATTTTAAGAAACATTCTTTTTTTTTTAAATAAACTGAACTGAATTTATTTTTACTAAATAGAGCTGATTTTAAGAGTACATGAAAAGCTGACATTTTGAATAAATTACACTAAAATTCATGGCTGAATCGTGAAAAACAAAAACATAAATGGGTATTAAATATTTAGCAAAGTGCTATGAATTTAATATAAGGGAATTTAGTTTCATGGCACACGCTAAGCACGTAGAATAGGGAATATTGTTGCATAATTTTGCTAAAAGTATTTCTCACCCTTCAAACTTAAATCAGGTGTCCCAATGTTTCATAGTCCCAGTAAAAGAATGGGTCAACCCGTGTGAGAATGTGACAAGTTGTCACTTATGTGGGTCTAGTTGTGAAATTTCTTCACTTCTATATATTTTCTCCTAGTTTTTAATGATATTATAATTATAGCAACGAGAACAAAAGCAGAAAGTTAGTTTTGAATTGTTAGACCCCGTAAGCTGATGGATTGGGGTCAGTTGATGCCGATGCACAGAGCATGCAGAGTTCGCCATCTTTCTATAGTCACTGCAGATCTCAAAACCTTTTTCAGCCTCCATATTGACCTCAAAACAGTGCTTGCAGCTGCAACCAAACTGTACATCAATAAGCGCAAAGCATCAGTTGAGGCTGTTTAAAGCATGTTGCCATTGGACTCTAGAGCTAATGATACATATTCTCTGGTGTGCCAACTTTGGTTTGAGGGAGTTAAGCTTATTGAGTTGTTTTTTTCAGGAGCTGAGCTAGGACCTTAGTGTTGGTGAAATGAGCTCTACATGTTTCAGCATAACAAGAGCTTTTGGGAATATCCAATGCTCCCAAATCTGTGAGAACAGTTTTGGTGATAGTCCCTTTACCGGCTTGCACCTGACCTCAGGCAGAGACTAAGAGCCAGGTCTTCTCACAAACTCACAAATGTACCTCCCGAATAATCCTTCAAACATCTTGCTGATCCTTGTAGACCAGGGGTGGGCAATTCCAGTTCCTGAGGGCCAGTATCCTGCAACTTTTCGATGTGCCTTAGGTTTCAACAAAGCTGAATCAAGTAATTAGATAATTGAGAGGACTCTGAAGGACTCTGGACTCAGCCATTTGATTCAGGTGTGTTGGAACAAGTATGGATGTAAAAGTTGCAGGATACCTGACCTCAGGATATGGAATTGCCAACCCCTGTTGTAGACTCCTATAGCTGAAAATGTCATGATCGATGCCCTGATAGCTGACCTGATTGTGTCGTGTCTAGTTCTGCCTCTCAACTGCTGAGCTTGCCTGTTTCCATCTGAGCCTGTCTGCCTAAACTCTCTCTGGACTCATGGAACCCTGAACCTGCCTGAATGCTCTGGGGATTCCTGAACCCTGGATCTGTCTGTTCTGATCAGAACCCCTTGCCGGGTTGTGGGCTCCTGGATCTTTGAGCCTTACTGTTCTGAACTGTTTCCCTGACTTGGCTGGGCATCTTGCCTGTTCACTGAGGCTGCTGCATGGGGGGCAGTCCGGACAGCTCCGTGCCACATCTGGTTGGCAGTCCATCGGCTAGATCCTGCCTTGCCCGAGAAGATGAACTGAACTGTTAAACCAGGTCAGTGATTCACATGGATAATCATCTTCCGTCAGATTATCATGGTCACTAACCTGTGTTTCTCCTTAAACCAGAGTGCCAGTGATGGGTATTGCCCTGCCTCCCCCAGCAGCCACTACAGATCTACAGCTCTACGTATCTGTTCTGTTATGTTTGTTTAAATAAACACTTTGAACTATACCACTGTCTGTCTCGCCTGTATACTGGGTCCTTCTGTCCCACGCTATTACAGCAAAGGGTGAATCAACGTCATAATGAACCCTATGGATTAAGAATGGAATGCCACTAAAATGTAGTGCAGGTTAAGGTGGGTTAATGAATACCTTTGGTAATATATATATATAATTTTTTTTGCCTCAATTGAAACTGATGCACCTTAAATTGGTACATGAGAATAATCTTCTGAGTTCCTACAGAATACATGGTTATCATTGTCCTGCCAAAAGAATCTCTCCCAGATCTCAGTGGTGGTTTAATTATGAAGAGTTGTTGTAATTTAACACAGTGATAACACTGCCATAAAATAGAACCATTTGGCAAAAACTGTATATCAAAATTCTGGAACATTAAGTTGTATTGGAACCAATCACAAAACCTACATTAGAATTAATTTATATAAAGAAACATAATTGACCAAATACATTTTCTAAAATGCTTTCTTAACCAACAATAGTGAATGTGTTGTTATAAAAAATGTCATACTGCTGATAGTTTGACATCAAAAAATAAATGCATAACAGCTCAGTTTGCTCTATTAAAATTCAGGAGATCAAGGGGAGGCTGGAGCGCAGGGAGAGGAGGGAAAACTTGGGAAGAATGGACCACCCGGAATGCCAGGTATGAAATATTAGTCCCATACTTGCTTTTAAAGATTTCAGACATTATTCTGATAAATTAAAGAGAAAAAACTTTTTAATTTGTTTAACCAAAGGCAGCACCTTTATATACTGTTGTTTCATTAAAATTAGCATTGATCGTCTTGTAACTAACATCACTGAAAAATAAACGACAACCAAAAACATAGATTGAAATTTGAATATAGGATAATCTAAGCATAAAAAAAGAGCAGTACCATGTTTGAAGCATTATGTCTGACACAACTGAAAGGAAAAAAAGGGAAGTAAACAAGAATCCGTTGCTCTGTTTTGTATGTTCAAGAAAGATAAAATCTGTCCTTCTCTTTTAGAAAAATGTTTCTGCACTGATATAATATCAAGATTCAGGTTGTAATTCTGAGCTGTAGGCTTGAGAACCATAAACAATAACCATCCTCTGGATACATATTGACTTGGTTAGTAGGACACACAAACCTACACAAAGACAGACTGACAGAGCAAAACCAGTATTAGATAGTGGTCAAGAAAGTTCAAACTTCATATTTTATCCATTGGTTCTCACTTAGAATGGTAATATTGTTTAATTAGCAACAAATGGAAACTTGGATATCCAGAAACAGGTCAAGATATTAACGCTTTCTGTACAAAATCTACCATTACCTTTTTTCTCCTCATATCTAACATTTATCAGCCAATTCTTTTCATGTTTGTGGCCATATAGAATCACTGAAATTTAATCTTTTTACTGTAAAGATTTTTTTATTGTTTTCTTCAAAGTCAGCTCATATTCTCTTAGATACCTTGGAACCATTTGTTAAAGATCTCATGTGAAAAACATTCTTACTGTGGAGCCTTTTAATTTACAATTTCAGTGAACCTTGATGCCTAAATTTATATACATATATGTATGTATATGACCTGTCCAGGGTGTATCCTGCCTCTCGCCCGTAGACAGCTGGAGATAGGCACCAGCACCCCACGCTACCCCGCTTGGGATAAGCGTGACAAAAAATGGATGGACATGTATATTTATGTGTGTATATTTAAAAGTTGTCTGCCTTTAACTAGTTGCTAAATTAAAAATTTTAAACTTTCTATTTAATTAAAAAATAATTGGTATGTAACAAATTTGTGACAACATTCATAGTGGCCAATGATAACATATACTATAAGGCGGCATCCCCGTCCTCGGTCCTCGAGGCCCGCTGTCCTGCAGGTTTTAGAGGTTTCCCTGCTTTAGCACAGCGGATTATAATGATTGCAGTAGACCAAAAGCCTGTTCATCAGCTTTCAGTTAAAATCAGCTGTCCTGGAGCAAGGAAACCTCTAAAACCTGCAGGACAGCGTCCCTCGAGGACCGAGGTTGGGGATGCCTGCTATAAGGGACTTGATACAGGTTTTTACCAGTGATGAAAACTTGTAAAAGAACCATTGAATGAAAATATAAAATCTTGTGAAGATCCTGGCTAAACCTGATAACATAGTGTTTTTCACACTGAAACAAGACAATTTATATTTAATATATGAAAAAAAAAACAATTGCATTGTCTTATTTAAAGTGCATATTATGTAGTTATATTATTTCAAGAGTTAAAAAATCTCATTCCATTGGCAAACCTCCTTATCTAATGAGATTAACGGTACATTCACTTAATTTAAGAAATCTGTACTTACTTTTAGATAGTTTTTGCAGTGTACTTAGAGGGGAAAAATATATGTCTCTGAAAACAAATTAAAACTGATAAGAGTTTTAGACTGTTTTTCTTGAAGGCATGTCCTCAATAGTCTATTAGGAGACATCACAAGGAAAGGACGTTATGTGCAAATATGGGAGAAAGTCAGGCGGGTAGTTAAAGCTTGGTCACAATTGGACAATAACTCTAAGAAACTATCTTAGCCAAAATAGTCACATAATGGTTTAATGATAGTAAAGTCCATTTTTTTTATCTGATCATTACAAAACCATGATTTCAGTCTCGTTCTACATTTGTGAGTGAGAGGAAGTGAAAATGAGAATGCAACCTACAAACCAGACTTATGCCAATGCAGGGAGAAAAAATTTGCCAAAACTCTAGAAAGCCATGCTAAGAGGCATGAGAATGATACCCAAAGGTTTGTCCAAAGTCCCACAGTTAAACGGCAATTCTACCACAAGAAAGAAGAAAGAAAAAAGAGTATTTCTGAATGAAATATCTTGGAGTGATTAGAGTTATTCTCAGTTAAATCGTAACTGACAGATACCATGTCAGACAATAGAAAGAAAAGTCATCTTTTAATGCAGCGTATGTAAATATGATTTAAACTAGTGACAAAGAACAGGAATGAAATATTTCTCTCCTAAAGCCTGTGTGTGAGTACTGGGAACAAACCGAGAAGGTATGATCACTACAACCTTTTTCAACTTTTCAACTTTACGGACGTTTTTCAAAGCCTGTCATTATGGTTTTTCTGTCCGTACACTTACTGACATCCATGAAAGCAGGTCCCTACAATGATTTTGTTAGTGCACCATGTCAGCAGCGTAGCAGATGACGCATGTATTCCCAGTCCTAATTTAGGCAGTGTTACAGGAAACAGTTGCTTAATTTTGGAAGCTTAAAAGGGAATCCATGACTCTCAATGCTCTGGAAGGCAACATAAAAAAACAAAACTGTTTGTTTGTCTGAAGTCATTATCATCAAATAGCTGCTAACTGAGCTCTCACTGGTTTTAAGTAAGATTTTTCATGAAGTATATTAGATGAGAAAGCCCCCCAGGTAGTCAGATTTTGTACTTCAGCTGAGCAAACAATATATATAATTAATGATCATATTTAAATTCTTCTGAGGTTTGTTTATTTGCTGATGTTTCAACATATTTCAGAATTTTTTAAGTTGTTTAAATTGTGTCTTAAGCTGCACAATTGCTGTGAGAAATGTACTCTTCACCTCTTTTATCCACCAGCAGCTGGAGACTCCAGTCGTTAAACCAGTTGGAGGAGTTGGCCATTATAAAGTGTGACTGCAGTGATACAAAGGCCTGTTATCTGGACGCTCACACAGACCGTTAAACTGGCAAGCTAATGCACTGCGAAAACAACATCAATCCGCTGTTACAGACACAGCGGCCAAGAGGAGCCAAAATCAGTTTCCTCATGTAGAAAAAGACAAAAACACATTAACACTTCTGAAAGAGAGCTCTCTGCTCAGGATTGTGAGGGTCCCTGAAAAGCATGTTTTAAGTAGAGTTTAGTTTTTAAAAGAATAAAAACGACTTTTTAAAAGATATTTTAAAAAAAGGAGCTTTGCATAAAATAGATTTGCATTATAGCAATTCATAAAAGCTTAACAAGCATCTCCTTAAACCCTGAGGTAGAAGGAGGGACTGTGGGAGGGATAAAAAAGTTTTAGAACTATTCAATACAAAAAAGAAATCAAGAACAATGTTCCAAATGTTGTATTTGTGATGATCTGTTAAAAGAATAACATGGGGTATGGTTAAGATTAAGGGTTGTTTGTGTGCATGTTGATGTGCATGTGTTGTAAACGCCTCTGATAGCAATCTGGCCTCATCTGCATGTCACTTAGAATTTGAAACAACATACGTTTCCAGCTGAATAGTTTCCTGAGGAAACACTATTTCAAAAACTGGCAGAAACCCTCTTTCTGCTCAGTATGACTCCCCCACACACACACCCACAAATGTCCTCCCTTATACAAGTTCTCATTTAGGTTTATACTGCACTTCAAACGTTTTTTTCTATCCTCAAATATGTCTGAATGCAAAGTTATAAGAAAAACAATACCGGCTGCTGCGTCTTGCAAAAGAATTCATGCAGTTGTAACTCTTCCCCATTTTGTCCTTTTTTTTGGTTTGTTATGTCTTTAGAAACAATGCCATGTATCGTCTGACTGGGGAAAGTGGATCCGGGTAGAGAATATAGCTCTTTAGTACTTTAAAGATCTCCTCAATCAGACTCCCATGTCCTCTTTAGTGGAATAGAAGCCTGGACACTCAAGACAAGACAGCTCTGTCACTATGGCATTTGTCACTGTCATAGTTAAAAAGCTCCTCTGATGCCAGGTGCTTATTAGATTCTGAAGGCTCTGGACACGGGATGGAGCTGGAAATTGACAAACTGCAGTGATATGGATGTTGTCCACAGCTGTTGTTGTAAAGAAAGAGCTAAAGAGTAAAAAAAAACAAAACATAAGAGACTCTTGGTTAGAAACAGGGGGAAAACTTCATCACTCCTTGGGTGTCTCAAAGTTCAGTCTCTGCTCCTTTGCATCAAAGTTACTGATTTGCGTTTTTGAGACACATTTTAATGGAAGGACACTCAGGGCAAGACTCAGAACATGTTGGATGAAACCATGATCCCTCGTGGTCAGAAAACTCCTTTGGATCCACCAGAATACTGGCAGGGTGTTTCCTGGTGAGAGGGATGTCTATATTTCTTTCCTGGGCTTAATGACCCCAACCCAATTTATGAATAATTCATTTGCTAAGTAGGTGACCTTTAAAGGTTGATACAGTTTTATCATAGCATATAAAACAGGTTTGTGCTGTTAGTTTAAGAAACTAAAGAAAACCTTTAGGAGTCGGAATCTTTGTGCATGGAATTGCATTGAAAAACTAAACTTAAGAATATGACAAATTTCAGTGGTATTTATAGAGCAGTAATTGTTGTTATTGGTTTCTATTAAGAGTAAGAAAACAGAGGCTCACAACTGAAACAGTACTCAATTATTTGTTCCCAATGTTGAACATATACTGTAATATCTTAAGATCTCTTTCAGAAATAAAAGTATAAAACAAAGATAATAACTATAACGTCGACTAATGCCATAAATCTTGGAGGAATCAAATAAATCAAACAGTCTATTGATATAGATTAGTTTCTTAGATCTGTATTGCCGATATATTTTAATTTTACTGACTGAGTTGTTGCAGAGTCACCAGATAGTATAGGGGGATTTTTTCTCACACTTTTATTTTGGAGGTTCTGAAGCTGAATAGATCAAGAATTACTGGATTGGGCCAAAGTGGAAAATGAATAATGAGATTTTGGTCTTTTCAGTTTCTTAATTTCTGCTTCTTTTTTTCTTGCTCAGGTGTGCCAGGTGAACCAGGCCTTAAAGGAGAAGTGGGTCCCACAGGAAAGATGGGCCCCCCTGGAGAGAAAGGTTCTATTAGAGCCATATTAATTAAAAGTCTGTGTAGATAGA
>NW_015150750.1:179413-185116 GCF_000732505.1 Cyprinodon variegatus
TTTTTGTTTTCTTCACGATAAACCAATGGCTGTATTGTGGTTAACAGCTATTGGCATCCAAACAGTGTGTGATAAATCTTATGTGTGGCTGAATGTAACACTGATTAACGTTGCTGGGATTTAAACATCAAACAGCAGCAAAATCCAGTAAATTCATCATAACAGGAGGTTCAAAATGCAACCCTCCAGGCCAAACAGACCTGTCCAGGTATAGCATGTCCCTGTTTTGACTGTTCCTCATCCATAATTAGTCCACTGTGATGTTTGTACTGCAAATCACTTCCCCAAAACCTGCAACTGCCGGGTTAATTTCCACTGCCAAGCTGCAGCATGCCTGAATAGGTGAAATCCAGATATGGACACATAGAAAATAAACTGTTTGAGTACCAACAAATTCAAATTCCAAAGTTTTGTTTTAAAGAGCTGTAGATTATGTTGGAACATTTAATGTAAGGTGGAGAACAATGAATTACCAGAGTGGCTCTGCAGAGGTGAGCAGATTCTTCAAAGTATGGCTGCCCTCTGTTGGAGAAATTGGTAAACTACATAAGCGTAATATTTAGATGATGGATGGACGGACGGACAGATAGGTCACAGTTTATAATTTTACATGTTTTAGCACTTTGCAGTCAATTGAGCTTGCCAACACAAAGTAGTGCACTATTTTTCATTCCTCTTCTCATAATAAAGCTATGCAGTTCTTTATCCTTAATAATAATTCAGTGTAAGGGCTTGTCTCCAGATGTGCACTAACTCTGGAGGAGCTCCAGAGACCTTCTCAAGTAGGAGGATCTGTTGACAGGAAAATGGTTGAATAAAAGCCATCAATACAGAACATCATACTAGAATATCAGGAAATAAAAAAACATGCAGGAAGATGTTTTGGTCATATGAGAACAAAGGGGAACTTTTGAGCATATTTGCAGTTGTGGTTAAACATTAATACTGCACACCACTCAACCCATCATCCCTACATGAAAATATGGTGGCAGCATGGGAAAAGTTGATGACAGAGCTGAAGGTGTAGCAGAATGAATATAAAGCATAACATCTTTAAAAAGCTGAAAACAGTTTAGAACTTGCAAGAGGTTTTCCTTCCTTCAGAACATCCCTAAATGGAAAGATTTGAATACAAACTTCTGTTGTTTACCTGTTAGGATGGTTCAGTTCTAGGTCCATATCAATAGAATTTAAAGTATTAAAATAAAGGATAGGTTTAATGTTGAATATATGAGAAAAGTTAGGGTAAATGTCATGGTATGAGTACTTTTACAGGGGTCCTATTTGTTAGATTTGGCTGAGCATCTTGGATTTTATCCCTCCTCAGGTGACAAAGGTTTGAAAGGTTTCGATGGACCAGTTGGACTCAGAGGAAAAGCTGGTAAGATGAATTCTGGCTTCCTCATTTCAGAATATTCCGACCCATTCTAACCATGTCTTGTCTTTTTCTATAATTATGAATATGCTTGACTACACTCAGTGTTTTCTTTTGCTAACATTTATAACTAAACTAAATTTGTCACAAAGGAAAATCCATAATATTTACTTTTCGACAAAGATTATTCAGCATTTTATAAACTTGAATTAGCAGGTAAAATATCATAGTCATTTGATTAAAGGCAGTAGGTTGAATTAATGCCTGTTTTACCCATCAGGTGCAACATGTGACTGTGGGAGATACAGGAAGGTGGTCGGAAAGCTTGATGTGAACTTAGGGAGGCTGACAAACACTGTTAAGTTTTTAAAGAACGGTGAGTTGTTTAGGACATTTTAACTTTGCAGGGCATACTGAGAAATACACAAAGATGAGATCAAATGAACTGCCCATGTGGTTTCACGATTTAAGGTGAACTTCCTTTAATGTAGGGGAGTGTTGGCCTAGTGGTTAGAGCAGTGTGCTTGTGCTCTGAGAAGGTTGCAAGGTTTCCATCGCCTCAGCTTCCACTCTAGGTTCTTGAGCAAAACCCCTTAACCCCACACTGCTCCCCGGGCGCTACACAATGGCAGCCAACTGCTCCTCAAGCGGATGGGTCAAATGCAGAGAATTTCCCCATTTTGGGACAATATAGAGATTTACATTTCATCTTTCCAGGTCATTAAAATATTATGCTTTTTATTTTATTCTGGAAATTGACCTGAATTCTAAGTGCAACTAATTACAAGTTGAGAAACATGCTTGTTAAAGATGTCATCGGGCCCTGCCAGTGTAAACATCGAAAATACAATATATACAAAAGAAGGAAAAAATCCAGATTTTCTGCAATGTAAACACTCATGATGTGAATGAAATGGAAATACTGCCTAGACCTCATGTGCAGCCACTCTTATTTTTGTAAAGATATCGCTATTCTTTAATTGGCTTTGATTTTCTTGGATATCTTCATGTAAAGTGGTCCTGGGCTTGAAGGAGGACAAGGAGAGACACTATCTGCTTGTTAAGGAGTCCAAGAAATTCAGAGAAGCTTCAATGAACTGCAAGCTTAGAGGCGGCACCTTGGCCATGCCAAAAACCAGCGACATCAACCGTCTCATGACTGGCTACATCACTCAGGCAGGACTGACGAGGGTTTATGTTGGTCTGCAGGCTCAAAGTAAAGACACGGTAAATGTTTTGGAAGGACAGAACTGCTGCTTTTAAAGCAGCTATGTTTTACATTATTCCCACTGCAAGTTACTGAAAAATGTATTTGTTTTTCTTAAAGGATGGAAATGGTGGTGGTTACATTTATGTAGACTCTTCTCCTCTGCAAGAGTTTTCTGCGTGGACCCCAGAGGAGCAGCTTCATTCCAGGTTATCTTCAAACACCAGCTCCAGCTGCGTGGAGCTGCACAGCACTGGGACCTGGAATAATGTGGAGTGTGAAGCTACCCTGTTCTTCATCTGTGAGTTCCCAAAGAGCCAAGGAAAAGGAGGAGTGCCTGCTTCCACGTCACAATGAGATTTAAAACCAAGGAAGATCTAAATTACTTACCGGTAGTATTGATTAGGATGATGTTTTGTCTGCTTCACCTGCATGAAGCTGAATTTTAAAAAAATGCAAATCTATCCCATTATTATATATATATACAAGATAATATCTGGATTTTCCAAATACTGCTGTCCAATCACTGTGGTTCTTCAAATATAGCAACATTGGCCAAAGATATGTATTTAATACCTGTTTTCTTTGCAAAAATCTTAATTCTACAATATTTTTTCTTCTTCTTTTTTTTGTTTCTTATTCAGCTTTTAGATGATGTTTCATCTTAGACCCTATGTTATGTGTGGCATTTAAAAATAATAAAGTTAGCAAACATTTAGTTTGTCTCTGAATAATTGAGCACACACACAGATGCTTGTTCTGCTATATGTAGTGAGGATCATGTGTTGGCTCCCCTGGACTTACATTAATGTTCAGTCATTTTAAACCCTTTCTATGCCCTGATCCTAAAACTAACCCTAAACCTAAACATTACCAATGCATACATAAACCTTGCCCTAACCCAATTGACAACTTAGCCCTAAAATTAACCATTAGCAAAAAATACGTTGTGAGGAACAGCAAATGCCCTTTCTTTAAAACAGCTGGTCCTCATTGTGATGGAGAAGTAAAAAAAAATATGGCCCCCACTCTGGTTTCTATGTAAGTGCAGACACACAAACACAGCTTTGTTTTCATGACATATGGGGACATTTCATTCACTTGCATTTATTTTATATGGCCTAACCTAGACCCTTACCCAAACCCTACATATTACCAACATATCCCTAACCCTAACCTAAACTGAGTTCACACCGTAGTCCTAAACCTAACCCCAAATTAAAGAACAGAACATTACCATATGGGGAACAGTTGAATGTCCCAATATGTACCTATAAGTCCCAGCATGTAGGACATGTAGGACATTTTACAAAATTATTCCCCACATTGTAGGTAAAACCAGACCACACACACACATTAATTCCTAAACAGCTTTATTCTGCTTAGGATCCTTAGGCCTTGATGAGAACTTAGGAAGGCTGTAACATTTCCAGCTATGAGGCCTCCTCTGAGAACATGCACAAAATATAATTTCCCTCATAAATATGGCTAAAATAAATGAGTAAATTTGGTGACTCATACAAATGAAAAATCACATTTTAATATAATAAGCACAGTCATCATAAAAATCAAAGAGTTGTCAAAGAGTTAATTTCATTCAGCAATCACTTCACTTACTAAAACATAAATTAGTTATACAGACACTGGTGTTTTCAGACATACATTTATGTTGATATCTTGATTTTCATGCGTACAGCTAAAGGAAACAACATTTATGACCAGGATATTACATCTGACCATTAGAAGAAATATTTTGAAACAGAAATGTAATCTTTCTGAAAGTAAAAGAAAAAAAAAACATCATTAATACATGTCAATTTTAAAGCCTTTATTATGACAAATGAGCCCCATCCAATCAAATATTATAATATATTGGACATATATTAAATTATTTGTTACATTTAAAAATCGATTATATTAGGGCGATGAGATGAGCAGCTATTACAAAAAAAATCTAAATCTTCAAAATGACAAAACATACGTATATTTTTTTCTTCTATCATGTTTTCACAATCAAAATCATACATGGATTTGCATTTCTGCTTGTCTAAAATTCAACACCACAACATGACATCCATCTTAAACATTATTTAGAAGCAGCTGTAGAAAACGCTTTAAATGCATCAAGTAGACAAGTAAAGGCAAATAATAATTGAAATACCCTCGTTTCTGTTCTTAATTTTATCATCAATGTTATCTTTATCTTTTTAGTGAAGATATTTGAATGCAAAAGAATTTCCCATGCTAATAAAAAGTATTTCAAAAGATGTATTTCTTTTTTTGCTTTTGTGAAAGTACCAAATAAACAGGATAAACATGTATTATTATCTAAAGAGCATGTTCACACCACCATACCCGAGAAGAATCCACAAAAACAAGTTCATCAAGTCTCATCACTTGACCCACAACTGTTTACTGCTGGTTGTTGCTTGATGATGGACAGGGTTGATAATAAGAACCAAACATCAGCAGAATTCTGTTTGCGGCCAGAATCTGGACATGTGTGACACTTTCAGGTGGACTCTATGTTTGGGTCTAACCTGGGAGGTAAAGTTTGCTTAAAGAAATGGCTGCAAGGACATATTTATTTACCAGGAAATACAACCAGTTGCTGTACAAATCCCATAGAATGGAAGAACAGCTCCATCTACTGTGTGGTCTGCAGTCAGTACTGCTGTTATCTTTGGTTTTGACTGCTGGGGTATGTTAGGCTAATAACCTTTTAGAATATTTTAATATCATATAGTTTAGAAAACATGTTGTTATTAAAGGAAATCCAGTTATTGTTACAAAGGTAAAAGAGATTCTGGTTCATCTTTAGAGCTGCAGATTTGAAGCTTTAATAGAGAAAACAATACAGCTTTTATTTTTCACCATTTTTGTCAACATAGTTTTCATTCTCTAAGGCGGGACTTGAGAACCACAGGGCTAGGCTTTTATCAGTCCTGGATTTACCTCTCATGAAGTCATTTTTTTTGTTGATTTTGCAGAACTTTGTCTGAATGCATTTTTTTGTGTGTATGTATGTGTATACATACATATATATACATACATATATATATGTATGTGTATATATACATATATATATATACATACATATATATGTATATATATATATATA
>NW_015150750.1:185530-198232 GCF_000732505.1 Cyprinodon variegatus
TATATATATATATATATATATATATAAAACTAGGTTAAATATGCTTCAACTATATGCACAGCAGCATAAAAAATGTGGCCCTTACAATTCTCACCTACAACAGGTCAGACAAGGTTTCCATCAATTTCCAGACCTTTTGCAGAATAACCAGGAGGTTAAATTCATTTGAATGGGTTTCAATACTAAAATGAACGGTGCCCTCTCAGAGGTTATATCAACATTGTCTCACATAACCTGGACAATCATTAACTATGGCTTAAGATAGAAAGCTGAAATTCTCAACAGTATTCCTTTTAATAAAAAAAAACTCATTAATAGCATATGTGTTTTTTCTATCTTACAATGCATTATTTCTTTTGCAATATGTCTTTTAAATCAAATATCTTCTCTTAAACCCTAATTAATACTAATTTACATGTGTTTTATTTCCAAGTGTCTCTGTGTGTTGAAATCTAAACAGTGCACACCCATTGAATCTCAGCTCTTTTGCAAATCAACGTCTGGGACAAGTTATACCATTTCTAGATGAAATGTTTCACACAGCCAGTAGATTTAAAATAGATGAATAGGTACTGCTGCCTTTACTTGGAGTTGGGGAACATAGCTACAGGTGAAGGCAGCAAATCCACAGGGCCAAAGAAGGCATTATTATTCTGTGTTGACATTAAGGGCGTGAAATTAACTGAATGAGTATGCTTATTCTTAGTAGATTATCTCAGGAATTCATTGCACAATAGGCTGCACGTTACTATTCCCACTTTCAAAAGTTTAATTAAACTATATTTCAATTCTGGGTAATTTAGTGTCTTTGAAAAGGAATGTATTTGTTTTCATTTGTGCTTATTTTAACATATTGTATAAAAAAATAAAAAAATAACATTCCAATCTGACCTCTGACACGAAGTTTAAAGAAAAACAGGTGGATGTAGAAACTTCCTTGACTTCCCTGAATGCCTCACGCCTCGAAGGAGTGGCCGCCGCACCTGTCCGACCTGTTCGGGGGATACATGACTCCAGAGGAATTTCTCCCCCCTTCTCCCGTCTTTTGTTCAGCTGCGTTTTTTGTTTTTTTTTTTCCCCCTCTGAGGGAGAGTGGACAGAGAGAGTCAGAGGAGTGGAGAGGGACGCAGATAGAAGATGTCGTCGGAACCAGCACCAAACCCCGACGCCACCTCCTTCCCAACGCCAACTATCTCCTTACCTTTGGGACTGGGGGTGCTGAGGACATACTCTGGAGCGCTTGTCTCTTTGGAAATAGTAAGTGTCATTTTGCAGTAAGTGGTTTTATACGAACAAATAGTCAGCCAGTGTGGGTTAAGTTGTTATTTCTTTAAAAATTAATGTTTAACCTCTGATAAGAGTCCATGCTTAACACACTGTTTTTATTTCTAATGCACTAAACTAAAAAAAACTAAGCCTGTCTGTGATTGCCTTAAATAAAACATGCTGCTTTGAAAATAAATCTGGCATGCAGTTTATTGTTATTGCACTATGGCCACATTTTGCATTGTCATTAGCCTTATCTCATTCTATTTATGAGGAATACTGTGGCAGGGCCATACATGTTCCTGCAATAAAGCACATTTTCCCCTGCAAGGTGACCTCTGCAATATAAGTAACTTCTAATCTGCTGGATAATTTGACTATTATCTGGAAACTGCTCTGCTGCTGGGGCCATTTATAGGCCTCTGGATGGAAACTAGCATTCAAATGCTGACTTTAAGCTTTTATCCAAAGTTGCACCTTGCTGTTAGAGTAGTAGCGACCCATCTAATTTGTTGGGCAGTAGCTTCTTGTCATGAGCCATAAAGCATCAGCTATTAATGCTTTGCATTGAAGTAAGACTAGTTGTCAGATTTGTGAACTTTCTTAAATACCGTATGCTGCTTTGTTGTCTAAAAATCCACAACTGCAAGCATTGTGAAGGGATTTTCAATATTGTTCCACGGTATAAAATTTAATATGATTTACATAGTTGAAATAAACAAGCTCACCATAATTGTACTTAGAGTATTTTTCCAGCAGCTTTGCACATCCAGAGAATGAAACTACATTCTCTTCTTTATAAAACCACTCAAACTAATTTGAGTGTAAAACATCTTTGCCAATCAGTGCTCAAATCTCCCCATAGATTCTGAAATGGAAGCGGATCTGGACTTTAACTGGGCCAATCTGAATGAGTTTTGATTTAAATAGTTCAGTTATAGCTCAGAATATATTGTCCTTGAGGAAGATAATCAGCCTTAGCATCAAATGTTTGTAACAGGTTTTTCTTCTTTCCCATCAATTCTGACCAGCTTTCTTGTCCAACATAAAGAAAAAACATTGCATTGCACTGGATTTCATATAAGTAAAAGACATTTAGATTTAAACAGAAAACTAAACTGTGACTGACTTTTATGTTTGTATCTTTCCTTCTGAGCAGCCTTTCAGTCCACATAAAGCAGACATGTTAAGCTCTAAGCCCACTGACTACATCCAGTTTGTGACTCAGTGATATTCACCCTATTAGATCATTACAAATGTCTAATTACCCAGTAGTAGATTCTAAAGTTCTGACACCAGTTACAATACATGTTCCTGAATGCACCACAACAGCTACCTGTGACTCAGCTCATAGGTAAACATGGATCCGGGTGCAGCTTTTCCTCCACCCAGGCATTTGAATGGTTAAAACATTTTAATCAGGGAATGGCAAACTAATTATTCAGTGTAACTGTTTGACATGCAACACCACATGGATAGTTTTATAATTAGATGTCCCTTATACATCTAATGATGGTCTTCAATTTAACCCAGATATAAAAAAACAGCTAACGACTTAAAATAGCCACATTATGCTAATCTAGGCTTTCCCAAGATATTTAGACGTATTGGAGTCTCAGTAAAAATCATTTAGTAAATCATAACTAACTTGTTACAGGAAAATAATTGGTTGAGATATTCTCCAACTTGTGTATACATTTAGATATGATTTGAGATTTTATTTACAGGGTAATATTTGATAAGGTTTTAGATGAAGTATTTCCTCTTCACCAGATTTTGGAAAGGAAAAGAGCTGGTTTTGGCATAAAAGATGGTAATTTCCTTAAAATGAAACATAAAACTGATTCTGAGAAGATATTGGTACATATATTTTCCTGCAGCCTCAATTACTTCACAATTTTGATGAAAACGTTTTACTCTTACTTGTGTACATGTGGTAAAATTACAATTTAATACTCTATCCCTTTTGTTTGACTTGTGTAGAAAGATTGCTGCCTTGTGGGTAAATATCTGTCCAGCATCTCCTTTTACATCCGACACAATCATGTGAAAAACTTTCATCATCAACTATTGCTGGTTTTTGGATATGTTGAAAGCATAAGATTCTCAAGTGTGAGATCCCAGAGCTTCTCATTACCCAATGAAAAAATGTATTTCCTGCTAAGCTATGCACACCCAGCCCTGTCTGCAATGATAAAGATGTACTTACCTTGGCCTATCAAGTGCTTTTGGCATTCCAGGCTTCTTTCTAAGTTATTTGACCAAGTATTGACCACAGGGAAGTAATATTGTTTGGACATTTAACTTTACATTCATAAAGCAAACTGAACTGGATTTGGACCAAAATATATAGATATATGGACAAGACTGTTTATGCTCCTCGTTAAATGCAATAAAATAACCCACAACAGTCACAGAAATCACTTTAATATGACAAAATGAATAAAAATTCTGAGAAAATTATCAATTGAACTTTGGAAATTGCCTTTCAACCAGAATGATTTTTTTTAAAAGTAAACTCATGAAACAGGCCTCAACAAAAACTATGGCACCGCTTGAAAAGGCTGAAAATATTGTGTATAAAGGAAATTGTTAAATCAAGTTGTGTCCACTGATTAACATCTAAGTGTCTACATTCTTGTAATCAGTCAACTGGCTTATTAATAGGGCTACAGGTAGTCACTGTGCAGTTCTGTGACATGGACCAGAGGGAGCAAAGGAAAGCGTTGTCTCAGAAAGCAAGGAAATAAATTGATAGACAAGCGTGTTAATGGTAAAGAATATATGAGCATCCCTAAACAACTTGACATTCCAGTGAGTATAGATGCAAATATTATTCAGAAATATAAGATCCATGGGACTGTTGCCAAACTCCCTGGATGTGGCCACTGCAGGAATACTGATGATAAATGAAATAGACAGATAATATGACTTGTGACAAAACAGCCAGGAAAAAAACTTCTAAAGAGATTGAAAGTGAACTTCAAGCACATGGAAAATCAGTGTCAGGTCCCACTATCAGTCGTCGTTTGAGCCAAAGTGGACTCAATGAGAGACGACCAAGGAGGACACCATTGTTGGAAACAAACCATACAGAAATCAGACTGGAATTTGTCAAAACACATGTTGACAATCCACAAAGCTTCTGGGAGAATGTCCTAATGACAGATGAGACTTAATTGAACTTTTTGACAAGGCACATTAGCTCTATGTTCACAGACAGAAAAATTAAACGCATAAAGAAAAGAAGCCTGTCCCTGCTGTGAAACATGGAGGAGGCTCTGTTATGCTCTGGGGCTGCTTTGACACAGGGTGTCAGATGGTAAAATACATCTGGAGCAAATGTTAAAGACTATCAAGGGATTCTAGAGAGAAATGTGTTGCTCAGTGTCAGAAAGCTTGGTCTTAGTCACAGGTCATGGATCTTTCAACAGAATAATTTATTAGTTTTTATGGCACTAGTGGCTCGTTTCTGACAGTAGGCTGACAGGAAAGGGGGTATGAGAGAAGAGGAGAGACACGCGGCAAAGGACCACAGGCTGGATTCAAACCCAGGTCGGCCGCATCGAGGACTAAGGCCTTCGTACATGGGTCATGGCACTAACCCCTGCGCCAACTGCACACCCAAATGAAACTTTGTGACATGAACACCTAAGATTCCGCTCATTAGATGGGAATCTCTATTTCCAGTCTGTGTAGACCAGGGGTGCTCAATTCCGGTCCTCAAGAGCTACCTGTAACTTTTAGATGCATCTCTTCTCTAGCACACCTGAATCTAAAACCTCAATCCCCTCATTTAGGTCAGCGGAGGCATGGTAACGAGCCACTCATTTGATTCAGGTGTGATAAAAATGGTTGCATCAAAAAGTTGCAGGATAGTAGCTCTCGAGGACTGGACTTCAGCACCCCTGTTCTAGACTAAAGAATTATTTTCTTTCCAGTGGCCCTGATAACATTTATTAAATGCCTCATTAATGCTCTATGCATTCACCTCTGCTGAAAAAGAGTTTCAAAAAAACACCAGTTGGTGGTCGTTTAAACTTTAGCTAATATATGAAATATTTGTTATAGTTTTAAATCAATTTATACTCTAAAATTAACTTTTTAAGATAAATGTCACTATCTGTTGGTAAGTTTTAGTCTCTTCAAAAGATGACTGTTGGGAATTCAGAGAAACACTGCTTGAAATGAGTGTAACTGAGAGGAAAACTAAACATGAATGTACATTTTTATATCAGTCTATTATACTTTCTTAGGACTGCAGTTTTTGCATAATAATAATAATGATAACAATAATGCAATAATGAAAATATAAAAGCATTATAATAGAATAATACATAAAAAGCCAATAGGAGTAGTTTTTGTAGTAGTACTACAAGCCTGTATTATTTGTAGTAGTGGTGCTAGAAGTAGTAGCAGTAATATAGTGTATAATAATGGAAAAAAGTATGAGTAGTTTTATTATGATTCTTCTTATTCTATGCAGTAGGAGTAGTAGTAGAAGCAGTTTTTCTTGTATTTGTATTAACTGCTTTTGCTTTTTCTTGGGCTGGTATTTACATTTATTTCATAATGTAGTATAGTAAGACCAAAACACATCTTGTTTGTATTTCTCACCGCAACAGGATCGATATATACTTTTTATTTCATATTTATTCACTTCAGGTGGAAGATTTTATTTCATATTTATTTAGGTTTGTTTTTTTTTTTGTTTTTTTTTTTCTGGGGGGTCTCCAAAAAACATTTCACTTAGGGCACCAGTTTGGTCAGGGGCAACACTGGCCCTGACCTATTGAGCATATTAGAAAGAGGCTGAAAACTGAAACAACTGGAGCAAGTTCCTCATGAGGAGTGGGCCAAAATACCTGCTGAGAGGAACAGAATTTCACTGATGGCTAGAAAAATTGTTTGATCGCAGTGATCGATTTAAAAGGTTGGGCAACAAAACCCTTTTTTTTTTTCTAGGCCTTTTACTTTAGTTTATTTCTCTTGAAGCATTGTTAAAAAAAATTGTATCTGACTTTTATTTGTTCATTGTCATAAAATTTGTCTTTCATCTTTCTCAGATTCAAATAATTTCTGTGACCATTGTGGGTTTTCTTTCTTTAAACGAGGGGTACAAACAATTTTGTCCATCTGTGTTCATCAAAATTTAAAGATTAGGTATAAATGCATTTGAATACTGTACTTCCCACCCTTTCATTTACTCACTGTACAATTAGGGATGAATGAAAACTTTGATTCTCAAAATGGCATATGTGCTGTGATAAGAAACTGTTTTCTATAAGATCAGTTGCCAGGGCAGTGCCAAGCCATCAAACCTAAATAAACGTACCACTTTGGTGAACTTTTCTCACCATATTTATTCCTGTTCCCAGTTATTCGGAGGTCTGGTATGGATCTTGGTGGCATCCTCCAACGTGCCCGTCCCTTTGCTCCAAGGCTGGGTGATGTTTGTTTCCATCACCACCTTCCTTCTGTCCTCTTGCTACCTCACTTTGCTCATCACCGGATTGGCTGACCGCATCAACACGAACTGGAACTTTGTGGTAAGCTGCCAATTTAACAAAAATTGTTTTAAATGGGATATATAAGTAAGACACGACTGTTTAGGGTATCCGTTAGTGTGTCTACCTCCTCAGCTGTACGTCATGCATCGCTGGACTTCTTGAACTAACTGAGAACTTTAGACAGATATTCTAAAACAGCGATTTTTGCTACTTACCTCTAAATATTATCATGTTATATTTCTTATAACCAGCTCTTTTTTGATTCAAGAGCCTTCTTTTTATCCAAGAGATCCAGTGTGAAAGGATAGAATAAGTGCTTATAAAAAAATACAATATTAGAAAAGTAGCCATCACAACATTTTAAAACCTGGTTAACTAGTGTTAAAGAGGTTTTATGTACTGAGGTTAGAGGAAACTTTGTGATGTGGTGTTCAGTGTTTAAATTTGGAAACCAACACAAGCAAAAAAACACAAGAAATGATTTCAATAATTAACAATGTTAATTAGAAACAGGGTAAATGTAATGAAAAAAGAACATTTAAACTGACTTTCTTGATATATATAAATGAGTTAGGGTTTACTTTATAAAGTAATCGAGAAATATTTCTACTGGTTTTATGTAGGTCTTTTTTCCCCCTTTATTTGGCTACAGACAGCTTACGTTGCTTAAGAATAAGTAAATTAGTTGTGGTTGAATATATTGCACACTGCTGTAATTCAAACCTAATTGATATTTTCAGTTATCCTTGTCAATTTTTTACAAAGTCTTTCCCTGAAAAGTTGAATTTGTGATTTTTTTGCATTATAAATGCTACGTAAGGCTTAGCATAGCCTTTTATAGTAGCCTCCCAGATAAAGTCACCAGGTTGGCTGCACAATCCAAATAAAAAATATTTTTAACAAAAATACATTATATATTTTAAGTGTAGAGCTCTCTCGGCATTATATTGATGTTGTGACCTCACATTTTTGGTTCAAGTCTGGACCCTCAGACAGAGCTAGCCTTTCCTCTTGCTCCATGCTCTGCTCCAGGGAGTAGCCGGCAGTGTAGGGTTGTTTGTTTTCAGCCGAACAATGAGTGACATGGATGGTGAGCTCACACTGAAACACAACAAAGGGCTCCTTCTTGTCCATCCGGGCTCACAGTAGTCCGAAACAAACTCTCATTAACCCTCCTCCCTTTCAGACACACCCTCCCTCTCTATCTCTTCCAGGCATCCTTGTTCTTTTATGTTTTCTTGATTTTGGTTTTTATGATTCTTGTTTGTGTTTTTGTTTTTTTTGACTTTTACTTGCAAATTAAATCAAACAGGCTGTATCTTTGGGGGGAGATGGAAGATCCCTAAACTATGGTTTAGAAATGAACACTGATAATCGATGAATTGGTTTATGTCTGAAATATATATGTCTTAAATATTTTGTTCTATTTGTTTCAAATATCCTTTTGTTCTTCTCCTCAGGATTTGTTTTACCACTTTTTAGCTTTGCTCTTCTACTTTTCTGCGTTTGTGTTGGAGGCGGCAACGACGGCAGCGAATGGAGGAGCTCATGTCAACTTGCTACCAAACAGCACCGAGTCCGTCCTGTGTATAACCTACCCCCGGGGCAACATTTTCACTGTGATGACTTACACACAGTACAGCATTAACGTGACAGCTACGGTCAGTTGTTTTTAGGAGGAATATGTTATAAAGAAATTAAGATTTTCATCCGAGGTTTTCCAGTTTAAATAAGGAGCAGATTTCTACTAAAATGAGGCTTCATTAAAACAGTGAAGGGGAAAAAAGCAGATTCTTGCTAAGTTGACAAGTTTTGCAATGTTTAGTGTTTCTACGATTTGTAGCATCATATAAAAAGGTTTTCACAAAATTTATAATTTGTTAAAACTGTTTCTTTTTGGGTAGGTTTTATTTTTATGGTAAACAAAAAAAAAAAAGATCTGTGTTGATGACAAAAGTAACCATGTGCAGCCAAAATGCACTCCTGTTGCTAAATTATTTCCGCTTCTGCAGGTACAGGGACAAAGACACGGCATGTTGGTATTTTATAAACTGCATTTTAAATGTGTGACCTGTGTTTTGTTTAGATAATGTTACTAATCCTGAGTAAGGAGAAACAAAATTGTCAGTTTTCTTCATGCCAGAATCAGTTTAACAGAGAATTTCATATTACTGTAACGCTTTTTTTTTTTTTTTTTTTTTTTTACAGTACATCAATAACCAAGTAATAACATGGTAATAACATAGGAAGCAACTAGTACTTGGTATTAAGCAAAACTTTTGGGTTTTCACCCCAAGATTAAGGTATCTGATTTCAAAATAATAAACTGCACGTAATTATTACAAATGTGTGTGACCATGTAAAATTGTAATTACCATTAGGTTACCACATAACATTTTCTATTATTGACCACCCACCACCTACAAATATAAAACTGAGCTCAAGATGTACTGATAAATAAGAGTTCAGTTAAGAAAAATGGCTTGCTGTATTCTAGGTTTGGTTTTCTGTTATATAGCAAGTAATAAATGAATATGAGTTACCTGGTAATAGGGGTTTGAAATCTAAGATGTCTGACTTTACCTTTTCCGCTTAAAATTTGAAGCACAGCACTAAGTAAAATTGTTGTTACCTAGTAATATAGTGTAACTTGCTATGTTATTACCATGTTATTACATGTTATTAATGTACTGTAAAAGAAAGCGTTACCATTATTACTAATGTTATTTAGGTACAGTGGTGGGACAATGTGTTTTCCCCAATTCTGATTTCTTTTTGCTTTTCCATGGTTGTCCCACCTGAGTATTTCAGAACATCCAACTAATTTAGATATTAAAATGCAGCTTTTAAAATGTTAAAGTTTTTTTTTATATATTTAAGGAGAGAGAAAAAATCAAACCAACATGGCTGTGTGAAAAAAAAGAACATATATATATATATATATATATATATATATATATATATATATATATATATATATATATATATATATGACTTTACTTCCCCCTAAACCTAATAACTGGTAGGGCAGCCCTTTCCAGCAACTGATGCAGTCAAGTGTTTGCGAGAAGCTGTAATGAGTCTTTTACAGCTCTTTAAGTAATGTTTGCAGAAAAGCTGTAAATCATCTTGACTGGAGGTTTTTTTTTTTTCATTTTCTTCCAGCATTAAATGCCTTTTTAAGGTCATATCGCAGCATCTCACCTCTATAGTATTCAGGATAGGACTTTGAGGTTTAAGAATTAATTTGTTTTTCTTAAAGTTGTTCAGAGATAGACTTGCCGGTGTGGTTTTAAATAATTACAGACAGCAGAGTTAATGTTTTAACAAAGCGAGTCTCTTGGGTCCTGAAGCAGCAGATGGACCCCACACCATCACACTACCCCCAACGCGTTTTACGGTTGCTATAATGATCTTTTTTCCTGAATGCAGTGTGACATTTACACCAGGTGTAAAGTGTAACACACCTTCCTAAAAGTTTAACTTTTGTCACATCAGCCCACTGAGTTTCCTGAATGTCTTGGAGATTATCAGCATGTGTTTTGGAAAATGCAGACAAGCTTCAATGTTGTTGTTGCTCAGCAGTGGTTTTGGTCTTGGAACTCTGCCTTGTCCAGTCTCATCCTAATGGTGGAGGCATGAACTCCGACCCTAAATGTGGCGAGAGACCTGCAGCTCTTTGGATGTTGAGTTTTTAGTTTTGACCTCTTGGATAAGTCGCTGCAATCCCCTTTTTTTCCCTTGATAATAAAGACCTTCATTTAAAAGCTGCCTTTTTGTATATATGATGTTTACATATATTCTGAAACATCACTGTATATTCTATAAAATATCGGGGGGGTTTTTATATGCTTTTGTGGGCTTACTTTATTTTTCCCTTTTCTTCCAGATATTTGCATTTTTTGTGACTCTCTGCTATGGTTGCAGTATGGTTATGGGATTCAGGAGATGGATGAAGTAACCAGGACGACGAACATAAAGTAACATCCTAACAACAGCATGACTGTCTTATACAAAGCAATGTTATTCTTCCGGTGAAGTACACACTGTTATTACTCCAACGTGATGCTTTTGTCACATAGCAAACCCCACACAGCAATCATACTTTTCTGTTATTTAAAAATGTCTCCTATACACCAAATGAATCCGTTTTAGATAAGTTCAGTCAAATGTTCCTCAGCGGGAACCCACTGGAAATTAGAAAGAGACCAGAGATGGCTTTATACTGTAAAGCTATATTTTTAGACTTTTGACTAATTTTGCAAAATGAAATGCATATTTTACTCCTTACTAATTAAAAAAAAACAACGATCTATTGCTTTGAAAAACTTGGTCTTAGCTGCGTTTCTTGATGTTTAAATGTATCTGATACTACTATATGTTGCTTTAAGGACTGTCAGATATTCTCATCTAATATGGGAATAACAGCTTTTCCAGTATTATAACAGACACATTAAATTCAAATTTGGCATGCACTGAATGTTATGATTGAAGTCCTTGCTTAAGTTGATCTTTGGATCTGTTGATTTCACTTTAAATGTAATCATATAATCCTGTCATCAATTAAACAGAAGATAGAAAATTTCATAAATTTTCAAACGTCTTCATTTAGGTGGATCTTTTATCTGCATAAGTTTTGGAAAGCATTTAAATAGTGTTTTATATTGAACTGTTGTATTATTTAACTGTGTTGATCTAACTGATTTTAAATGTCACAGTGTATGATCTCATTTATTGTGCACTTTTTGTTTGTATTAGACTAATTATTTAATAGATTTTTAATTTGAAAGTTTGTCTTGACTCCTGCTACTTTTGAAAACTGAAATGAATTCATGAACTAAAATAAACAGATGTGTGTTTTATTACAGTGTGTATTTTATGTGTCATTACATAGAGCTACCAACAGAAATAAGTCTCCTTTTCACACAAAATTGAGAAATGCATGTGAAAAATGTTAGCCAATGAAATATGTGCATTTTGTGGATTTACATAACTTTTCTTCGATTTATTTGGAGGATAGAAAGCACTGACGTGAGCTTTATTTAGGACTGACCTAGACTGATATTTTCTATTGGTAGTATGCTGGCACACACTTTATGGGTACATGTATCCCTAAGTACTAAGGCAACTTGTATTACCTGTGACATAAACGTACTGTTATAGCTTGTAGTTTATCCAGACTTTTTTTAATTTATCTTGAGTACACTTTCAAAAGTAATATCAAAAAAATGTGAAGGATATTTTCTAATTATTTTATTTCAATGCTCAGCATCTCATGTAAAATTAAACAAAGCTGCAAGTAGTTCAAAAAAAGGGCTTCTGTGTCATATATTGCAAAAAGGTAAAGTCACATGAGTCAAATGTTTTTAAACTTTCTAACTGAAAAATTTAAATATTACAGATTTTTCAAGAACTAGCTGTTAATTCAAGATTATGCTACTTCACTACAATATATAAATCACTGTAGATCACCGGGGATTCTAATCACATATTTAGTATGCTTAATGTGGCACATGGTGCTTGCAGAGCTTCAGACTGAAAAAACTACCAGAAAAGTTAAACTATAAAAAAATATTTTGATAATTGGGAATAAAGTTCTTACGTGTTTTGTACAGTATGGTAGAGTTTGCAAATACTTTTACATCTCAGTATGGCACATTTATTCAATATCCTACCAAAAACGTCATCAGGTATTGTTAGTTTTACAGTCAGATAATAGCTTTTGCATTTTTGTTCTTCTTAGGTACTGCCTAAAATTAGGGAAAAGTTTTTTGTTTTTTTTTAGATGTTTGTTCATATTTTCATTATCTAATTTTAACAAGAATATTTGGAGTTCTGAGACTATATTAGAAGTGTGGTTTGATCTTGAAGAACAGATACAAAAGATTTCTAAGATAAGTCTAACAAATGTTTTGTAGTTTTCATA
>NW_015150750.1:198451-256505 GCF_000732505.1 Cyprinodon variegatus
AAACCGGACGTACATTCGTAGACTTTCACAATAAGACGTGGACATCCGAAGAACTTCAATAAAACAAGCAAATTGCGTTTATATTTATGATTGATTAAAAACTTACTTCTAAACATGTATTTTTATATCTAAATCGTTGTAAAGTAGGTACTTAGGAAACCTAGTAACATATTTAGTGAGCTTTTATTTTTACGATCACCATTCGGATGTAGCTTGACATTAACGAAGCTAGCTTAAATCTTTCTTAATGTTGTCCTCTCGTTCAGTTTTTGGAGCGTAGAGAGAGTGAAGAGGGTAGGTACTTGCTTACCTGTTGGGATACCGAGTATCACTACCAAAATTTTTGGATTAGCTTGATTCTCACTATATTCCCGGTCCAGCCATGGATATAAACGAGGCGTCGTGGAGGGAAAGCTGGGCTTTAAATCTCTCTTTTCTTCCCAAAGGCTTCTTTTGATTTTAAGCGCTGCCCCATAGCAGGACTGGACGGTGTTTTTAACACACCTGACTGCTATAAAAGCGCGTATTTCTCAGTTTTCGTGCAGCCGACTATTTTAATTGCTCGTTCGAGTTTTGTTATTTACACTTTTTTTGGGGGGAGGTGGGGAAGTTTTGGCTCCCTTGGACAGCGGAGGCGTTTGGAGAAGTCAGGACTGACCACTGGAGCTGGTCCTGAAAAATGGAGGCTGTTATCGAGAAGGAATGCAGCGCTCTTGGAGGACTCTTCCAGACAGTCATTGGAGACATGAAAGTAAGTAAAAAAAAAACTTTAAGTAGCCGAAAACCTCTTAACTAAATATTTAGTGGTATAAACTCAACTAAAATAGACACACATTTTTGGGGGGGTTGGAGCTTTTTTAGATATATTCCAAATCAAAACTTTCTATTGCAGCAGACTGGGCTCCTTTTTTGATCCAAGCTGAAATAAATGTGGCTCCATCATTTCTTCCCACTCTGGACAGTCAGAATTAGGGCATTTAATTTCTGTAAAAGCACTACACATCATTTCCTCAACCCCCCAGCTGCTGTATGTGCCTGAAGGCATGCTGGAATTTAGCTATCAGGGTAGAAAATGACCCAGAAGTAGAGAGACTGACATCAAATCAGCCAACAGGTATGCTGGAGTGAAGGAGTTTTATTTTTATGAATTTGGACTGAGGTCTTCAGCGCCTCTCTGCATGCCCATGTCCCTCTCTGTAACTTACTACAACTGACTTGTAGCATGCTGCCAGACTCATTTTTTCCCCCATCATTTATGTTATGGTACAGCTAATATAGGATTGTACTCAGGAAGCAAAAAATACACATGTTGTATCTTATATTTACTTGGCTAGAAAAATGTTTGTGCACTCTGAACTTTTTCATTTTTTGTGCAATTTTATGGGATTCATGTGATGAACTGAAATGAAGTTGTGCATTTGAAAAAAAAAAATAGGCATCTATTTGTGCACCCTGGTAAAACCAAATGACTTTTCAAGTCAACTAATTAGTAAATTGAATCTTGCTGTGTTTCATTTAATTTCAGTATAAAAACATATTTCAAACTCTGAGGTTTGTTTGAGGAAGTCAACAAACAGCATTATAAAGGCCAGGGTTCACATTGCATATGTCATCAGCTAATAAAACAGACTTAGACAGATTTTATTTTGTCATTTTGTATACACAAGTGTAAAAAAAAAAAAATGAGTAAACAAAATTATTTGTTTTAAAGTGCAGCCTTGATAAGGTTAGCAGCAGTGATAAAAAAAATAAATAAAAAAACACATTGTGATGGAAAAACAGTTAAAAATTAAAATGAAAAAAAAAAGAATAACAGTATCTAAGCTTTGAGCACTGTTTAATCCATCATGTGAATATGAAAAGACAGACTGAAGAAGTGACCTCATCATGGTCGGACGTGACTATACGTGAAACTTTGTGCCTGTTATACCGATTTGCTGTTTGATTGTAATGAATGAGAATCAGAGAATCTCAGCAATGTAACATAGTGGTGGCAGTGTCCTGCTGGGGAGATTTTTTTTCCTCCTGGAAAGTGTGTCTAACCTGAAAAGGAGTTTGATGGAGCTAAATAGAGTCAATCCTAGAAGAAAGCCTGTTTGAGGCTATTATGGCAAACAGAGGTACAGTAGGAAAATGGTTTGGATACTTTACTTTTCAAGACCACGTTGAAGAAAAAACCCATGGACCATACTATTTTATAAAGTCACAAGATATATGACTTAACCTGTCAAGTCTCTCTAACTGTATTTCTAATGACTGCTAGATCCTCAGTGCCTCCAGGGAACATAGTTCAGTGGTAACTCCTAGTAGCTCAGGTAAATACGCGAATAAGGGTTGTAAATTTAAATTTATACAAGCCAGCACAAAGAAAGAAATAAAGAACAAGAAGGAAGACAAACATTTAAGGCTGAAAAAACAACCATTTATTGCTATTTTTATAGCATAAATCTAACATTCAAACTCCAGAACACAAAGCTGCCTCTTAAGTGGGGTGACATTATAGTTGGTGGCCAGAGCAGTTCTTACAGGGAGGCTGTCAACAAATGGAAGAGTGTAGGAAGCCAAAGGTGAAGCTAATAAGTGAATATATTAAAAGGATGCTTGAAATGAGTAAAGTGAAGGATCTAGAGTGCCACAGAGTGAGAAACCGACCAGAAGCTGTGGTGGTGATGTAACACATAAAGAAATTTGGGGATTTCAACTTAATTGTTGGGTGTTATGTTCGACAGTACAACATGACATTCCTCAGGCTCCTGACACTAGTGCCACAACAGTGACAAAAATGCACATATTCTTTAGGCATCTTTCCCTCCTTTTTTACAGTTCTGTTAGTGTGCTCTGTCTCATTCCTTTGGCTTTGCTTTCTGCAGCTGTTTTAGTGCAAAGCTCTTCGACTACTATTAGCTCAGAAATTTTTTTGGGGGGGAGAAAAAAGATCAGTGTCCCATCTGGAACCGGACTCATTATACCATAGCATTAGTGCACTCATTGTGTTGGATTCTCTCCAAAGGAGGCCCATGACCCATTTTGCAGCCTAACACGCAAGGAGGACATGATGGTAATCTTTATTCACCATTAAATCTTGAGTAAATCTGACTTTAATTGAACTAAATAAAGCATAGTTTTTGGGAAACAATTTGAGGTAGTATAATATTAGATTTTAGTCTGTTTTTGTGAACAATTAACATTTTGAAATCATGAAACAATCAGGTATAATTGCAAGTAAAACATACCGTGATAAGTGACTTAACAGGGCTGCATTTATAAGCAATCTCACTCCTGTTCAGGTGAGTTCAGGCAGCAGGATTGGGCTGTAGGTTTTGAGCTGCTGGGTTCATAATCGTGAGAAGAAAAAAAATTGTTCTGATGGTGAAATTGCATCATGCTGTTTTTTTAATTTTTTTATCTCTTGCTCCCACAGAGCAGCTGCCCTATCTGGGAAGATTTTATCACCAAGGCTGGAAAACTGCAGTCACAGCTCAGGTGAGTGCGTGACTATGTGCACATGTGGCGTTTTTCTGTTTGTTCCAGTCTATAACAAAAAAAAAAAAAACCGAAACACATTTTAAATTTAAAATTTAAGCATCATTTTTTTATTTCAAGTTTAATTATGCAGTTTTCTCTTTTATTATTTTAGTTAGTGGATCATTTTGGCCTGCATTGTTCTTTTAAAGTTGTCACAATAGTAGAAGCATAATGTTGAGATTTCTGGAGGCGTTTTTGATATGTAAAATTAAAAAGAAAATATTACACAGTACTTACACAGAAATGATATCTATTACCTTTTGAAAAAGCTGGGGTGAACAGTAGGAAGGTTTGAAGTGGTTTAATTTGTTATTTTAACGTTTCCACCAATATATCCTCATGCTGTGGCACAATGCTGCAGTGATATGAGCTGATAATGAAGTAATGCCAGAAGCTGAATACTGCTTGTACTATGACCAATTTTTTGTTTTTTTTTGTTTTGGGGAAATAATATTTAAAGTTAAACTAAATGTTCAAAGGATCACATTCGCATCAATTGAACAAACTTTTTTTTCAACTATAAACTCAATTTTGCAACTGAATTTGTACTTGATAAAAATGTTTTACCAAAGCCGTGTAGCTTTATAATAACAATATTACATCTAATCTGTTTCTCAACATTTTTTTTAAGTAATTATTTCTAATCCCCCCCCTTTAAATAGAAGTTGTTTTACTTCAGTAATCTTTCAATATTTGTCCATTTATACACCATCTACCATAATCGGTCCAAGTCATGGCAGACAGTAGCTCTTCTAGTTGGATTTAAGTGGCCACGTGTCAGAGGACAAACAACTTGTGACAGTCGGGATAAAAGATTTTTGTCCAACAAGTACGGCAAATACAGGCTTCCTGTGGTCTAAATTATTCTTTGATTAACTGTACATGGCATTTCCCCACCGGTTAAGGTGTCCTAATGCTGATTCTTACTGACGGTTCTTTAAAGATTCAGTGACATAATAATAACACGCTGAGTCTGCTTCTGTTTTCCTCTCTGTTCTGGTTGATTATTGTTGAAATGTTATTCAAGACTCGCCTCCATTCATGGGTTACATTTCTGACCCTTCTTTCTGAGAATGTCTTGGTATTTGTTAGCTTGCTGCTAATGACTCGATGCTTGAAACTAAAATGCTAACCTTGGTCATCAGGTGAGTGTTGAACAAACAAACGTCTTTACATCCCCTCCTAGCTGGTTGCTAGCTGCGTTCGTCTGGTCACTATGGCTGCTTGTTGTGTCATAAGGGTTCACATGTGTTTTGCAGCCCTGAAACTTTCCAAAAGAATTCATGAAGGGACTGTATACAAATGTGAAATGCTATTACACTGCAAAAAATGTAAATCTAAGTAAATTTCTCATTTCGCATTTTTTCTTGAATTGAGCAGGTGAGACACTTTGCCAATGGAATAAGACAATTTAAATAAAAAAAAAGATAAAACAACTGCAGTCTATTTCAAGTGCATAATCTCTAATGACCTTATTTTAAGGGTAAAAATTAACATTCCATTGGCAGATCATCTTATTTTGGCACCCAAATTAAGGGTAAAAACACTTATTTTAAATTTTTTTTACTACTTTTCAGAACGTTTTTGCAGTGTAGTTCTACATGGAACTTAATTTTTTTTCTATGGGTCCAATGTCCAGTGAGCTGAAGGGTAAACTACTGCAGCTCTAGACTCCTCACTGCTGATACTTGTTGACCAGCAAGTGGCTCGACCCCAAAACAACTCTAACAGAATCCTAACTTCCTAACTTAAAATGTTAAAAACAAAATATTGTAGTTTATTTTAGGAATGCACCCCTACACCAAAAAAAAAAAAATGCTTCTTTAAAAAGCACTACAAACCATTGCAGTTCAGAGCGCCGTACATTCTCCCAGAACCGCTCAATGAGTGCTTTCAGAAATGTTGGCTTCCTGCTTTACACTGAAGTTCATTCATAGAAAGATGAATACTCTGTAGTATATTTAGACTAGGCTTTTCCAGGTGAAGTAAGGCACAGGAACCCCACCCCCAAACAGAGCAGCGGTTGTGATATTAGGCTCTATAAAGACGTAGCTTTGTTTTTCTGGGTTGACCGGTGTCAAATCCTTTCTGTCCATTTTTAGACCAGTGAGCCTTTACACTCTAGAGTTTTGCACCTCTGTAATCTGTTTGCTCTATTTTGGTCATCTAACAGTAAAACACAAACACACCCCTTCTTCTCATCTTGGTCAGGAGATGTTACCAGCTAGCAGTAGTAGAAGCACATGTCGCTGGGTGTAATGCAGCTAAAGGCAGTCTACTCTGTAATTTAGCCCCTCTGCTCACCCTCACAAAGCAGCCAGGATATCGGCCAATTACAGTGTAGGAGCTGTTTGGTGGGGTTTTATTTTCTTTAAAAACACATGCTCTGATATTAGGCAATTTCTCTGTAAATTTGTTCGCAGTTAGTTTTTCTTTTTCAGTGGATGCATTCATATCAGAGCTTTGCTTAAAGTAACACATTTTTGACAATATGAGTGGATATTTAAAGTTTCTTATGATGTTTCATTTACAATGCTTTAAACAGTACTTATGCTATGTTTTTGAAAAAGTTCACCAAACACAACCTCTTTCTATGAGTTTCATTTGAGTCACATTGTAGTTTCAGCTTCTCTAAGAATAGATGGCAGCAGCAGAGCTGAATGTATCATTGTCGTAAAGAGCACTCTGCTGTGCCGTGGCGTTCCCTACTGGGACTTCATATTGGCCCGGCCAAGGCCCTGTGGAATAGATTTGTTAAAGTCGTTTGTCTTGACTTATAGCATGGGTGTGTGCAGATTTTAAAACCAGTGGTAGCAGTCAAATCCTTGTTGGAGTACGGCTCAAAGCTTAAGCTCTTATAGTGCATACAGTGGCTTAGAAAAACATTCACACCCCTTGGGCTGTTTCATATTTATGTCACGTAGCAACCACAAACGTGAAGATATTTTTGGGAGGGGGTTTATTTCATGAACTATCTGTACTTAACCAATACCTTTACCTTTTTCCTCAAATACCCCTTAAAACTTTACAGATAAACCAATTGTCTACAGAAGCCTAATATTCAATCTGTGTTTTTGAAATTACAGTTACTATATGAACAACTTTTCTGTGAAAGCTTCACAGGTTTGTTATGAAACATTAATGAATCTGAATTCCCAAAAACACACTAGACATAGATGGGATATTAAGCAGTATTTTAGGTCTTGTCACATGGTGGTAACATCATGTTGTAGGAAGGTTTTCTCTTGTGCAGGAGAAGGGAATCTGCTCAGATTTGATGGAAGTATAATGGTGCTAAATACAGGATAATTTGGGAAGAGCATTAGGCCTCAGTGAGCTTTAGTTTAGTTGCAAACAAAAACAAGCAGATATTTGGTGAAGTGTAATAGCTTGTAGAGATATACATTTTTAATTACTGCAATCAATGAGTAACAAGTAGTATTACAGCTGGACTGAATACATACGAGTTTGTTTTTGTACCATAATCTTTTACAGCCAGTGGTGCTTATCACACTGATCCATTTTTAGGCAATGAATTAATAAATGATGGATGTAATTTGGTTCCAAGCATAAAAATATGATACACAGATCATTGAGTTCATGTATTAAATAAGTGGAGGCAGATATCAGAGGTTGTTATGGCGCCCGTACCGGGCTTTAAATAGAAAGGCATCTGCGTATGCTTGTGCGTATGTTTCTTTTTCCATATGCAGGGCACACCCATGGATCTTCTGGTCAGCTCTCCCACAAAACACTGCTTGTTAACCTATTCAGAATTACTTTTCTGAATGAGAAAGGTATTTAAAGCTGATTCATACCGATATGGAGGATTGTTGGAGCTTATCCACTTTCTAGCCTCCCTGTGACAATCTGAGGAAGGTTCTCCAATTGAACGCAGAAATCTGAATGTACTGTTGATGGAAAATCCCATGTTTATGGAGGTTTTACAGTTGGCACATGGAATATCCAATGTTTGCAAATTACCCATTTGAACTGTGTTTGTAAACAAACTCAGTAAAGATTCAAAAGACAGTTGTGTTACTTTACGTGGTATGCATCACGTACAAGTGGCCGGATCTCTGTAGGTCTGTGATCATAGGTCACATACGCACACTTGTGCACATTAAGCTTCTTTCCTCTTCATACCTGCTGTGGTCATAATCCTTTATTGCAAAGAATGCAGCTAGTAGCCAACTAGCCTTCTAAAAACACCTTCAGGTACTTGTAAAGACAAAGAAATAATCCTGAAACAGTTGATCACTGATTCATTTGAATAACCAGACATGGGTCTTTCTTCAGCCCCCTTGATTTTCAGTATTATTTTTTCTGTATAAATATTAGTGAGATGATTGAAAGTTGGTTGTGTGGACATGACTTTTTCAATCCTGGAACACAACAGGTTTGATCCCACACTGGTTTCTCCATTGACCTGGAAGTGAGGCAAACTCGGCGTAATTACAGAGACATTCTTCACTCAGCAGGGCACATTCAACCTGTCATTAAAAATGTGTAACGCAGTGTATATTGTTCAGCTGTGAAAACATCAGTCTTGATGTTTACAGTTGAATCATTACAGAGATATCAAATGCATATACATATATATGTTTACACTAATTCCTGCTGTTGGCAGAAATCCAAACATGTTATGTCATGAAAACGGCTATGAATTTGAAACCTAAGAGACACAAAATTAGCGGACAGACAAACCCCTGTAATGCTAAAATGCCAATTTTTTTTATAAGAGAATCAACGGAATTAACAATCATATATACATACATATATTTTCTTCAGAAATTAATATGTGTCATTAATTTTCTAGTGTTTAGCTCCCAAATATCTGACTTAATTTGTAACTCTAAGTCCTTCACCTGCCTGCTTGACCCCATCCCAATAACTCTGGTCAAATCCTGCCTCCAGGCTTCGCTCCTCACCATAACTGTCATTATTAACTCCTCTCTTACCTCTGGAATACTTCCCTCCTTCTTTAAAACCACAGTAATCACTCCTACACTGAAGAAAACTGGGTTTGATCAGAACAAATACAATAGCCTCCAGCTCTTTTCCAACTTGCCTTTAATTTCTTAAATGCAAGAAAAAGCAATTGCTTCACAAATTCCCTCCCATCCAACGTATAATAACCTATATGAACAATTCCAGTCCGGTTTCCGCCCTGGCCAGAGTACTAAAACTACCCTCCTAAAAATCACAAATGACCTCCTAATGGCAGCCAACTCTGGTCTCATTTCTATTCTTATCCTACTGGAACTCAATGCAGCTTTCTGTACAGTTTTTCACTCCATTATTCTCAATACTGTCTTCAATTGGAGTCACTCACAGACCCCTCCACTGGTTCTGTTCCTACCTCTCTGGCCATACTTAGTCCGTCCAAATTAATTCTTTCTACTTAGATCCATCCTCTGTCACATCCGGGGTGCCTCAGGGCTCTGTCCTTGTTGAAATCAAAGCCTAGTTCACCGCTAACTTCCTGAAGCTCAATTGCAACCAAACGAGATCCTCCTGGTAGGAACTAAATAGGTTTAATCCAAGATAGACAGTTTCTCTCTTACAAATGGCAGTTCCACTGTCTCTCCCTCTCTTCAGGTCAACAGTCTGAGCGTCATCCTTGATATCATTCTGTCGTTCACCTCCCAGATACTTCACATTACCCGTTGTGCCTATTTTCACCAACGAAACATTCACTTCAACAAGTCTGTTCGGGTCCTTAGCCCTGTCACCTCCCGCATCATTTACTGCAACTCTCTTCCCCAATCATCTTTTCATAAGCTTCAGTTGGTCCAAAGTTCAGCGGCTCATTCAATTACCAAAACCCCCTCATTCCATCACATCACCCCAGTCCTAAAGGAGCTTCACTGGCTTCCTATCAGCTTCAGAATCCAGTTCAAGATCCTCCTATTTGCTTTCAAGGTCTTCTAGCCTGCTCCCCATACCTCTCAGATCTTCTTCAGATTGCTACCTCCTCCCATACCCTTAGATCTTCCTCTTCCATCCACCTTGCTGAGCCTCTTACCCATCTCGTCATCAGAGGAAGAAAAGATTTCTCCCGCTATGCCCCTAAACCTGATATGTGTGATATTGACACTCTATCTCTGTTTAATTCAAAGCTAAAAACTCATCTATTCAAGTCTGCATACCTCTACTGAGTGCCTTCACTTTTTTTTATAATGTATATTGTATGATATTGTGTTTTTGTTTTTTTTGTTTTTCTACAATGTCCTTGGGTGTCCTGAAAGATACTTTAAATACAATGTATTCCTGTTATTAAACACTTTGTTTGCAGCACAGTGGTCTGGGACATCTTTGACTCTTTGGTTTCATGCATTACAACTGCTCATCCTTATAGGTGGAACCATGAATTCTGCCTTTTAACAGAAAATCTTCAGAGCTTCCCTGGTTATCAGTTTGTGACTTCGGAGGCTGCCCCTGAATGGCTAGAAACAAAACCCAAATGAAAGTCGTAAGAGTCGTCAGGACATATTATGTGAATAAAATTTGGACCAAATCTCTGTCATGTTTAGGCCATGCACAACAGTCCAATCTGATAGTTGGATTCTTTACAAAAAGATCCAGTCCAAGTCAGTTTATAGGCAATACTAGGGCTGTGAATCTTTGGGATTCCCACGATTAGATTTAGAATCGATTCTTGGGTACATAATTCGTTTTTTTTTTCAGATTCTTTTAAATCCAAACGATTCGATTCAGAAACGATTAATTTACGATTCAAAATGATTCTCAGGATCTATTCCAGTCTGCTGGCATGAAAGAAGAGTACATTTATAAAGAATTTCTAATTGTAAATGTTTTATTTACCTATTGCAATAATGTAAACACCAAAAGGTAAATTCTAAGAATAACTCTGGGTGATGTCTTTCGAATTGAGAACGGGGATTTGAAGTACTCTCGAAATACTTAACTTTACAGTTGCAATCTCTGCAAATCGCATGAGTCATGTCAAGCCCTTTCTTACCCAAGCCGGGTTGAAGTTAAAATCCAAAGTGTTTCCAAATGGTTGCTTTTAAAGACCGCGGAGGTGGTTGAATTTCTTTTTCTTCGTCCTCCATACTTTAGCGGCAACAAACACAGTTGCTCACACAACACTACACACCACTCTGTAGCCTGCTAGGCTAACGCTCGCATGCCTGTGCATAGCTCACGCTGCTGATTGGTTTCGCCAAACACTACGCTGCCTGATAAGGCACATCCACACCCACAGAAAAAAATCGTTTTTAAAGAAAATGAGAATCCATTCTGAATCTTTAAATGTTAGAAACGCGATTTGAGCTTAAATAATGAGCTCAAATCTACTGCCTGGGAAAAAATGTTTGCTTAATAAATCTGTTTTCCTATCTCAGGGCAACTGCGGTGGCTGTGGCTGTCTTCCTAGATGCTTTCCAGAAAGTGGCTGACCTGGCCACCAACTCAAGAGGTAGGAATAGTCTCTGTCATGTGGTAAACTCAAACAGTTTGACAGCTGTGTCCCTCTGTTTGTCTTTGCAACTGCATTAAGCTGGACTCCAGTGTTAGGAATTTCTGTGGATCGCCTGCTGTATTGTGTGGGTAATAAATCCATCAGTATGCAGCTTGAAGCTCTCCTGTTAGCTTTGTGTTTGACCTCTGCTCACCTTTTTTTCTACTTTCTGTAGCACAGACCCCCCCACCCACCCCACAGATACACACACACACACACACATACACATACACACACACACCGCTGCTACATCTGGGCTGCTCTATATGTGTGAGAGTGGGAATGTGGAGAGAGCAACAGATCTCATCTTTCCCTAGCTTGGACACTTCATACACTGTCCTATTAATAGGAACTGAAACACACACATTCATTACCTCAATCACAGCACTGAGGTTGATACAGAGGAGAGAGAGGGGAGCTGAAGGAGTGCAGGGAGTGATCCTCTTTGTTTTTCTTTTGTAAAAGAGTCCAGATCAGTTAGCTAAATAACCTCACATCACTATTTCTCTGCCTCTTTTCACTCCAAATCTTATGTAAAGCCTTTATTCAAATTCAAAACAACATTTGTGCCTCACAGAAGCGCATCTTCACCTGACTGTGTGGAGGTGGATTACAACAAGTTCCCTGCAACCTTGTCTGAATTGATTCAGGGTTCTGTTGCCCAGTGCATGTTAATCCTCCTAATGTATTCTAAATGAATATGGAAAGTTTCCAACCACAAATTCCCTGCCTTTTTTTTTTGTTATGATTAGACTCCTCTGAAAGATTTTAATTGAATGTTTTGATGGCTGTAAAAGACCTAAATATATTGGTGAAAAGATTAGCTTTAACATCGACCTAAAGTAAATTTTTAATGCTGTTTGGGGGTTTTAAAAGGACTGCAGAGAATACTTAGAATATCTAGATGGCAGATCTGTTAGTCTGGGGATAAAGATGGGTTTTTATCCTTAAAGTCTAATGAAATCCTTGGTAAAAACTTAACCCCGCCCCCAGACACGTTTTGAAAAATGCCATCAAAGTGGGCAGTGCACAAGAGACTAAGGGACACAGCTTTAAGCAGAGGTGTGGTCATAAATCTATTCTTTTCTTCCAGCTTGTTTTTTCTGCTAACACAAACACCTATAATTTCAAAGAGCCTTTGTTTCAGTCTAATTCAGTTATGGACCACATCTTTTTGTCGTCAGTTGCCGTTGGCGGCTCAGGAATCTTCACGTAAAGCAGGTTGATTCCTTCAAGTATTATCCGCGTTTCACCTGACAGGGTAACCAGTGATTTGGACCTCAGGGGTAAATGTTTAATGTTGGAGGAAAAACAGTTTTTCTGCTGTCACAGCAAAAAATGCAGCCATAAAGCAACCGCTACACAGAGTCAACGTAGTACAAGGCTCTTAATCATGAAACCTACCTTTCGGCAGCTTTTGTAAATAGTTTTATGCCTTTGAGATATTAACATTGAATGATAGCCTTATAAAGATTCAGATCTGTGGACGTTTTGGTTTCACATTGGAGAAACGTTATAGGTTTCAAATGAAACTTCTTCGAGGGCTCCTGACTGGCCTATCATTAAGGCCTGCTGGATTTGACCACATACTGTTTATGCATTTTATACATGATATACCTCTTTGTATTTTGGCTTTTAAGAACAATTTGGTTTAAATGATTTGCGTGATTTGAATCTTTTTTTCTATTTCTATTTAGACCTAATTTCCTCAGCCAATACTTCTGGAATATCTTATTTTTAAGGCTCACTCACTATCCCTCTCGACTGTTTTGAATGGTAGTGCATTTGCAGCAGAAAGGATTTCCTCAAACCACCTTTTTCATTGAGCTTCTGTTCTCCAGGTTTAAACCTTCCATCAGTAAACCGCTCATTTTGTTTGTTCCATGTTAGTCTATACTTTGCTATATATCCAGGCTGTTGTTATCCTGGCCTTAAGTGAACTTCTACAATAATTTGTCTTCATTAAATACTTCATTTTCTTTTTGTTGTAGTTTTCCTTTTGTAGTTTCAGGGTAAATCTTTCTTTAGTTTTTGTTTATTTTAGTAAAAGGCAAATAATTCTCAGTTTTCCTAACTTCATCTAGTTTCATAATGTATTAAACACCTAAGCTTGCCATTTTGTTTTAAGAGTTTCTGTAGAGAGAACCTAAGAACACCTTTTTCACTTTGAATTCTTTTAAAGTTTATAGTACACATTAGTTGCTTTTCAGTAGTCTGATCCAGAAACTAACAGCAGCGCTGTTAAACAAACCAAAACCTTAAAAAGAAGGTGGGAATGTGGGAGAGCAGCTTTAAGAGACTCTATAGCCGCTTGTGTAAATTCTTCCCCTTTAACCCTCTTCACTCTTCTACTGTGTTTATACACATCTTGTAGTTAGATTTTTTTTTTTTTAGCTATACATTTACCTGAAACCTGTAGCTGCACATCAGCACAAACCAATCTAGGAAAGTATACAGTCCATTCCCATTTTCATGGCTTTTATAAGCCTAGATGGTTGTTTATCCTTGTTTAAAAGCCAGTTTTTTGCAACATTAGAAATTGAACCATGATGAATAATTTCAGCCCACTTCCCACCATTATTCTGGCTCATACCCAGTACAATTTAATGGATAAACAAATCTCAGAGGGAAAAAAATTGTAGGAAATGATAAAGCTGGCATAAAATAATTAATCCAAAGGAAATATACTGATTATATATAGATGTTATTGTACGAAGGTAACAGCAGGCAGCATTGGGAAAAAAAGATCTCCATTGTTTTTTTTTTTATATATATATCGTACCAAGGTGAACACAGTTATCTTTAATCGCAGGATAAAGAAGGATACAGTGACAGGTAGGAAGGTTGCCAGCAGGCGAAGGGAACACTGAAGGTACTGCAGTAACTCTATATATGCTCAAAACAAACCGGCCATCATAAAACAGTCTCTAAACCATCTGGTAGTATCCCAAAACTAAAGTGTTGAGCAAGAACATCCCTGCACATCTCAAAAAGATTCCCAGCTGTTGGGTTCTGAGGTCACTGCACTTCAGATATAGCTAGGCAGATGATAAACACATTCTGATTCAAAATATTCAGGTTTGAACGCTGACAAGTGCCTTCTGTTACCAACACAGCAAGTCCAAGCACTGATACAAACCAGCAATAGAAACAGGTTGCCAGAAGAATGAAAGTTTTAGACCCCATAATCTGATAGATTTGGAGAATTTTGCTAGACAGAATAGGCAAATTTTAAGGGTACTACTGAAAAAGAATGATGGCTAAACAACGTTTCAAGAGAACTTCAAGTACATAATTTCAGAGGGTTTTGCTGGATTTTTGTGTTTTTGCATCTCCCCAGAAGTGGAGATCCTACAAATTGTTATAGTTCAGAATCCACTAAATGCTTGATACAGAGATATAAATATACATATATCGTAGGTTAATTTGTTGTGGATCTGCAGAGTTATTTTCTCTAAGCAGGGTGACGGCTAATAGGCTTGATTACTTGATTTGATTTTAAATCAAATCATGTGCTAGCCTTACTGAGTTAACGTGTTTTTTAGCCTGACCTTAGACGTGTACTCGTATTTTGGGAAGGACTTAACAACGACTTTCACTGTATGAGAGACAGAGAAGGCAACCCAACTGTGTTTAAGTTGATCAGATTAGAAACTGACTAAAGGTGCCGGTTTGATGACATTAGTTAACCCTACTAAAAATACTTCAAGCTTTCCTTTGCCATCTTGTTTGGAATTGGAGTTGTTTTTGTTCATCTGGATTACCATTGTCCTCCCGATCATGTTTATTTTATCCTAAACATCATAATCCAGATAGCATGTTTTCTATGATCAATCCACTCATTTTTGTTTTGATATATTTTTTAAATTTTGTTTTATTTTTCGCAGTTCAGTTATTTTAAGCCTCACAAAGCAAACTCTTGTGCTATATTTTCAGATTTGATTTTTTTATCTTGAGATATGTCCTTATTATAGACTTTGAACTGATAAAATATGAGTCAAAAGTGAAAAGTTTTAAAATGAAAAAGGTCTTAAATCCCTTTATTCTCTTCTAAAATTATAATTAGGAACATTTATTTTAGATAATGTCACACCTTTATTCTTTTTGGATAACTTTCCTTCTCCTTTGGAGGATTTTCCAGCTCCCTCTTGCTAAATGTTCTGATCGAATTTCCTTAAACTCCCAATAATTGTTCAACATTATTTAGTAAAAGTGATGGAGACGGTGAATGGTCCAAGTTTATTATGTTAATGAGGTTTTGAGCCATGAATTTAATTTTATTCTAACGATGGTGTTTATCTGTCTGCGTTATAATCTTCATGCGCCGTTCTCTCCTTTTTGTGTTCTGATCTTGGAGGATGTTAGCTGTTGAATTATGCTTTTTTTCTTTTTTTTCTTCAAATCTTTTAAGGTTTAATTAGGGCGTTTAGCCAAAAATACAGACAAACTTGTCAGTAAATTTCCTTCCCTTTTTCCTCTAAAACTTGAATTTTGTTGCTGGAAACGGAACAAAGCTCTATTGAAGCCGTAAGACAGAGATAACGGGGACATGAGAACATCATAAAAGAACGGCCTCAGCGGGAAATAATCCTCTCTTGTTTCATCAAGCATCAGTTCATTTTCTGCGTGAATCCCCTTCTTTCTTCTGTTCTCTATCGAGTTACAGACGCGTCATAGTTCCCTTCTTTGTATAACAGCATTATTTCTGTTTCTGTGTGCCTGTTGTCTGTTGTTTTTTTCTTATTTTCTGTGTATCCCTGGATGCATATACACAAAACAAATCTGTTGTAACAATGCACCCCTCCCTTTTCAGATCTATATTACATTACTGCAAATTACCTATCATTTCCTACCAACCTCTTTATTTATATTAATATGAAAAATAATAAGTAGTAGAGCATCGCTTTATCTGTTACTCTCATTGTATTTGATGTGTAACACATAGCTAATTCATATTCACACACAAACCACTCAGATTTTCTCACACCACCCAAACTGTGATGGTTCATTAATAGTTGTGAAAACAGGCTTAGTTTCACATGTGGGTTGGTAGCTATTAAAATGCTGGGTCTGCCTCTACCTGACCCTCTGTGTGTGTGTCTGCAGATAATACATGGCTACTTGTGTGTCTCTGTGCTTGTATTAATCCCAGTGGCTCTTTTAGCAGCTGCAGTAATGACTCTCTTTAGACAAGTCTGAGTTTGTAGTAATGAAATATACACCTGCCACAAAGCTAGCATGTAGAAGCACGTTGGGTGCTATGGGATAGAAAATAGTATTGAGGAGACGGGAAGCTGCTTGAATGGTGTGGTTTTCCATCTCCATTCGCTTTATTTTGACAATTTGGAAATTCAACTCTCAGGGCTGTTTAATGGCAGAATTAACTGAAAGTTCTGGAACCTTGAACTTCAGCTACTAAATAATCAAACCTGAACACTCTCCATGTTGGATGGCACATGGAGAATCAGAAGATGAGGGTTTGAGATTCTGGTAGAGGCGCATTAAGCTATAAATTAATCCTAATGTTGATATATTAAGCCTTTTGAGGGGCAATAAAGCATAACATTCTCACTATAAAATTATGAGTAAATAATATTTCCTTTCAGCTTAAAAGCAAAAATTAGTTTGACTGATGCCCAAATAACAAGGCACAAATTGGAAGCAATTAGCTAAAACTTAAAAAAAAGAAAATTTTCTGTTTCTTTTTTTTTTAACCTCCACCACAGAGGTTATGTTTTTAGGAGGTTTTTAGGTTTTTATGTGTGTGTGTGTGTTTTTTGTCTGTTTACAGGATAACTTGAAAAGAAATAGACAGATTTTAATTACATTTTTAATTAGTGGTGTCCGTCGTGCCAATGAACAATCCATTAACTTTTTGGTGTTGATCCAGATCATAATGTGGATGCAGGATGTGATGAGGGATATTATGCAGAACATGCAGTTCCCTACTAAATCAGCCTCAGCATCAGATTGAAAAAGTCCAGAGGTATTTTACTGAAGACTAAAATAGAAGAAAAAGGGAACGTTATTGGTTTATTAGCAAGATCAGGTGAAACTTAACAGATTTTTATGGACACTTTTTTACAAGGGGTTTGCCTCATGACAAGGAACAGTTAATTTAAATTTGGTAACGATCCAGATCATGTGCGAGTTTTAGCTCTTGGTGTAACTCATAATTTGGGGCAAAATTTGCTGTTTGCCTTTAGCCAAAGCAAAGAACTGCAGCACTCTTGTGTTGGTTCTTGTAGCTTGCGCTTATACTTGACGAGGTTTGGTTTTTAGCTTTTTTCATCTTACATGGAGTTGCCATTGGTGCCTGAGTGGAGCTGGATGCCATTCTCCTCTGAGTATCCACAAAAAACATCTTGAATACTGCGCTCCGATTGTTTCCTAGGTTGGACCCATTCAACATGGACACGTTTGACATGACATCCGCTGAGCAGTGCAGGAACTTTTTCCAGTGCATTCAAGAAACAAGGCTACAGGCTTATTAGATGCATCGGCCCTGAACTTCTAAGGTGTCAGTATGTTCAATAAACAATGATTTACTTGTCAAAAAGGATAAACTATTTTACTAAATAAGATATTTATTTAGTAAAAACATACATAATATCTCTTTAAGCCATTTACTATGTTCAACGGCTGACCCACCCCCTTTTTATTACTTCAAACACTTGTTTAACACATATTTTTATAGCTCTATAATCCGGCTAAAAAGTTGCATAATGCTTATTGATTGAGAAAATAATCCGTTACTGCTCCTACTTTTGTTGAGTTTCACTTTATAGAGCAAGGAATAAGCTGATATCACTTAAGGTGTATGGTAAGGTTGCCAGCCTGTAGTTTTTCGCGTCCAGGAATAATCTAAACATCCAGACATGTCTTTTTAAAGGGGTCATAGAATGATTATACAGGGTATTTGTTGCTTGTCCTTAAGGTCTCTGAATAGGGTGCGTAACATTGGTTGGGGTGAAAATCATGTCATATTTGCTGTTCTATGAGCCTTATGCAGACCTGGTTAAAAGCCCGAGAATGAAATGACAGGGTTTCTTCCTTTATGGTATGCTCATGAATATTTAGATGAGCCCTGTGCTGATTGGTTGGTTTACAACTGGTGAAGCTGCTGAGCAAAGACGCATCATAGAAACTAGTGCTCACTCACTGAAACATCGAAATTGTTGATAAGGTAGGGTGACCAGACGTCCTCTTTTTTTCCTGACATGTCCTACTTTTCATATCTAAACAAAAAGGGGGCAATTCAAAATCGTCCGGGATTTTGGTTGAATACAGTGCAACCACCCGTACCCCCACCGCCAAACTTTCCATGGCATCCCATAAAAAGGATGCTACACAGGAGAAATGCTGTGTTGGGTATAAAACGGATTTCGCAAAACATTGATGTCTGTGTTTGGCCCATTACTGTAGTAGTTTGACAAGTTTTCACACTCATCTATTAATTTATTTAATTTATTTATGGATTTTTTTTTTTTTTTTTTTGGTTGTTTCTTATATAAATGGTCTCTTCCATTAAAAAACAAAAAAACAAACTAAATTTAACCCATAGTGAAACCGATCGAATACAAACTAAAACTGTAGATAATAAAAAGCTGGTTTAGTACTCCCCTAGGGAGAAAGGAGTCGTAAATAACAGATGTCCTTAAAGATTTATCCTTCAAAGAGCCAGTAATTTACTTGGTGGCCCTGCTGGTTTCTGGGCCAAATGTGTCACATCTGGTATGTTTTATCACTGCTTCTCTACTGTAAAGTTTTAGATGATCCTTTTTTTTATTATTATTATTTAGAGTTCTTTTTGTCCTTAAGGCTGTTCAGAAGTTTTACTCAAACAACACTTCTCTTAATGTAGCTTTAAAGAAAGGGTCTATAATGAAAACGAGACTTTGGAGTTTGGATTCTAACTTGCTTCTTCTTATTTCTGTCAGCACAGTCCGTGTGGTAAACCATAGACAGAGCACCATACATCTCTGTGAAAAAAAAGGTCGGCCTTTTTCCTCTTTGGCGCTCACAATTCATGCCGGTCTTCTGCTACAGAGCAGTCTTAGAGTCTGAACTAACCCAGTCTCTCCCATCTATGTGAGACGGCTCTGTTCTCCTTCTTCAGTTCCAGGCCAAGGCTAGACGTAGGTCTGTATGGTTCCTGTCTTCCGTCGGGGGCAGAGTAGCACCCAGTCCACAAGATGAGCTTGGTTCTCTTCAGTCAGCACGCCTCTGCTGCTGTTTACTAAAAATCCTATTATAGCTTTTTACAGATCATTGCAGTGTGGACATTGACCGTTTAAAACCAGCCACTTCATGCTATCTGGACTTTAACACACTTCATAGCTAGAATGTTTAGTGAGTTATTAAAGGTTGTTTTTTTCGGTTTCTAATTGTCATTTTAAAAATCTGTTTCATTAAGTGAGAGGTGTTAGGTTTTAGAGTAATAGCAAAAGCACATTTTAATGTGTGTCGGACTCAAAACTCCAGTGAATTTCAGCCAATGTGTACACGTGTGTTTGCAGGTGTCAGCACTGTTTGCTACCCTGTTTTTGTTTAAACATAAACCTGGTTAGACCAGTGAACTCTGGATCGCCTGACAAGCATGCAAAGACGAATTCAAAACACATTTCTCCGGCAAATTCACTTCAATCTTGAGTCATTCAGTCGCTCTTTGGCTTCTCCTCGTTGTTTTCTCAAAAATAAACCTGTAGCTCAGCAGAAGGCAGAAACTTATTTCTCTCTAGTGTTGTTCATGTGTATTATGAATAAACTGCAGTAAATGATTGTTTAAATAGAAAAAAAAAAGCAAAAGGCTACATATAATTTTACAAAAAATCTTTCATGGCCATCAAAGTTGAACTCCGGCATTATCAGGATTGTTGATGATGTCTGTGTTTCTAATGTGAACCTGTTGACCTCCGAGTTTTCTACCACCAGAGATTTGTTCGCTGTGACAACATTTCCTGCTAACATCCTAGCTGTTTATGTGAGGGTTCCCGGTAAAACGAGGACAGCCCTGACTTGTCTGCTGAGTGGACAAGTTTCCTTTGAACACAAGATTTGGACGTGTGTAGGTGTTATCTCATGTAACATTTGCATAAGTTGCTTAAGTGCATGGGTACTAATTTGCTTACTTTGAGATACTCTTGTGCTTTTATGTCTTGCTCTTTTACATGCGTGTCAGTCTGTGTGATAAACTTTAGTGCTCTCTTTCTAATAGTGGGTGTCAGACAATGCCTCAAACAAAGGACACATTTGCATTAACAGATGAACAGAATGACCTACACTGACATGGAGTTATTCATTTTTCTATTTATTTTTTTTTTAGCTTGTACGTTGGGCAGGTGACCCTTTTGTGACAGAATAGTGTTAATAAACACACTCATCCTCAAACAAAGATTGTTTATCCTTGTACTATGATATCAAAGGTAAAGGCTGGAACATACAGCTTGCGTCTGACTTTTTAATCTCCATTCAAATTTTTTTCCATGTTGCACTGACAGTTTTTTTTATGAGGCTCAAAGAGGAGCACTATTTCACTGTATCTGATTTTTGTCCTGAAGTAAATTTTTTTTTTTTTTCTGAGGAGATTGATAAACTGAGCTTTGTTTCCGTGGTTGTTTTTGCAAGGCTCAAAGAGGATCACTACTTTATCTTTTTTCTGTCCTCCTGAATTGCTATCATGAGTGAGGTATTCTTTTTTAAGGTTTTATTGAATGTTTTTGTACAAGTCTGTCCCGCTTGCTATATACTCCATGTGCGATAGAGACTGACATTTTTTTCGGGAATCCCACAGGTCACGGGATTCCCGTGGGATGGGAGTCAGTATTAGTAACGATCACGTGATTGGGACGGTACAGGATTAAACATTAATGGGAGCAGACGGGAGCTGGAGCAAACCAATAGTAACTAAAAAAAAAACTAGGATTGATGCCAAAAAATTTAATAAAATAGAAAGAAAAAAAATCCAGTACTGGCGCCGCCATTTTGTAGTTTTTTTCCTTGAAGCCTACACAATAATGCGAGTCAAAAAAACCACACGACCCAAAAACCAACAGTGCTTCCGCTCTGAGTTTTTCACCCGCGCTCAAAAACAACAAGAATGGGAGTGGTGCAGGAGCGGGAGTCATTCTGAATGGGAGTGGGAGTAATTTCACCAGGAGTGGGACGGGACAGGATTTAGATTTCTACTAAGGCCTGGGATCCGGACGGGACACAATTTTTTTTTCTGGGGGAGTGGGACGGGACAGGAGTGAAAATCCACTCCCGTGTCAGTCTCTAATGTGCGACTCCTAAACTGACTCTTTCCCCTTCCAATTAACAGATTGTATTTTCCATTTTCCCCCAAAATGGATGGGTTTTATTTTACAACCACGTTCCTCTTGCTGTCAGACCCATGACATTGTCAATGAATTGCTAAATAGTCCGGTTAAAATGGACCTGTGGACTATCTCAATCAGACCTACGCAAGCCCCCATGCATAAAATCATGTCGGGTGTGATCATCCCCATGTACTTTCAGTGAGAGCTAAACGCCACAACATCTTCCGACACGCTTATCTGTCGGATCGGATGCAAAATCGGATTTGGTGTGTTCCGGTCTTTCAATACAAGTGTTATCTAATGCATACCATCTTATCTTGGTACTACTTTGCATTGCTGCAGATTTTAAGTGTAATATTTATTTAACACATTATTATTAATCTTTTTTTTCAGAATAATTGAACACAGAGGAAAATGTTGATAATATTGTGTTGAAGCCTGGTGATGTTTGGTTTAATTTCTGAATAGTTTAAAGAGGACGTGCTTTTATTTTGATGTGCCAGTTCTAACAGTGCTTTTGGTCTGTACTACATACACTGCTCAAAAAAATTAAATGAACACTTAATAATCAGAGTAAAGCATCAAGTTAATTAAACTTCTGGGATATTGATTTGTTCAGGTAAGTAGCAGAGGGGGTTGTTAATCAGTTTCAGCTGCTTTGGTGTTAATGAAATTAACAACAGGTGCACTAGAGGGGCAACAACGAGACAAATATCAAAACAGGAATGGTTGTACAGGTGGAGGCCACTGACATTTTTTCCCCCTCCTCATCTTTTCTGACTCTTTTTCACCAGTTTTGCATTTGACTAGGGTCATTGTCACTACTGTTAGATTGAGGCGCTACCTGGACCCTACAGAGGTTGCACAGGCAGTCCAACTCCTCCAGGATGGCACATCAATACGTGCCATTGCCAGAAGGTTTGCTGTGTCTCCCGGCACAATCTCAAGAACATGGAGGAGACAGGCAGTTACTCCAGGAGAGCTGGACAGGGCCGTAGAAGGTCTACAACCCATCAGCAGGACCGGTATCTGCTCCTTTGTGCAAGGAGGAGCAGGATGAGCACTGCAGGAGCCCTAAAAAATGACCTCCAGCAGGCCACTGGTGTGATGTCTCTGACCAACCAATCAGAGACAGACTTCACGAGGGTGGCCTGAGGGCCCAACATCCTCTAGTGGGTCCTGTGCTAACTGCCCGGCACCGTGGAGCTCTATTGGCATTTGCCACAGAACACTGGAATTGGCAAGTCCACCACTGGCGCCACAGATGAGAGCAGGTTCACCCTGAGCACATGTGACAGACATGAAAGGGTCTGGAGAAGCCATGGAGAACGTTGTGCTGCCTGTAACATCGTTCAGCATGACTGGTTTGGTGGTGGGTCAGTGATGGTCTGGGGAGGCCTATCCATGGAGGGACGTACAGACCTATACAGGCTCGACAACGGCACCCTGACTGCCAATAGGTATCGGGATGAAATCCTTGCACCCAATGTCAGTTCCTATGTTGGTGTAGTGGGTCCTGGGTTTCTTCTGGTGCACGACAATGCCCGGCCTCATGTGGCGAGAGTATGCAGGCAGTTCCTGGAGGATGAAGGAATTGATGCCATTGATTTGCCCCCACGCTCGCCTTACCTAAATCCAATAAAAAACCTCTGGGACATTATGTTTCGATCCATCCGACGCCGCCAGGTTGCCCCTCAGACTATCCAGGAGCTCAATGATGCCCTGGTCCAGATCTGGGAGGAGATCGCCCAGGACGCCATCCGTCGTCTCATTAGGAGCATGCCCCGGTGATGTAAGACATGCATACGCGCACAAAGGGGCCATACAAATTACTGAATACAATTTTTAGTTGCTGCAATGAAATTTCATCAAAATGGACTAGCCTGCCGCATCATTTTTTCACTGTAATTTTTGGGGTGTCTTTGAATTCAACCCTCTGTAGGTTGATAATTTTCATTTCCATCAAATGATGTAGCATTCTGTTCTACAACTCAAATTTTAAATTATGGTGCTTATTCAAGGTAAATCTGCCTCCATGTCTGTATTAAGATCTTTTTGACTTTAAAGACAGAAATTTTAGCAGTGTTCAACTCCTCAGTTCAAAACTGGGTAAGTAATGAAATACTTAATTCCTTATGTTGCTGCATGAGTAAACAATGTTTAAATGTAGGTCATGTAGGTGTACTAATGTACTTCTAAAGTACTGGCTATTGTAATCAGCTGTGAGATGGTTTTGAGGTGGCCTTGTGTAGAAAGAAGTCCCTTGATCAACTGTGAGTTTATGCTGGAACTTCTACACATGTGAGCACACACTGAAGCGCATAAACATGCAAAGTCTCTGACAAACACATAGTGGATGTAATCTGGTGGTAGTTATTGCAAACAAGGCCGTGCTGTGTTGCATTGGCAAACAGTTCAGTCTGTGTAGCGTGCCTCTGGTTTAAATTATCACCAGTATCCCACAGACCACAGACCTCTTAGTCTTACTGTGGGGGAAAGAAAGGTCACAGGCCTGCTCACTTAGTGAGTGCAAAAGTCCTGTTGGGTTTAATATGTTAAGAAAGGTTTTGCTTTTCACTGAGTGCTTTCCAGTTTGCACTTATGCAAACTTGTTTGAAGAAATAAAAAATTTACATTTAGATTTGTGATATACAATTGTTCATTTATTTATTTTTATCTTTATTTAAACCAAAATACTTTTTGAGAGAGAAAGATAAATAAGATTGTCAGTGATGAGATGTCTGTGATGATCTCTCTGCCTTGTTCAACTTTCATGTGAAATCTGATTATCCAATTGATATCTTTTATTTATGAGTTTGTTTGTTTGTTTTTTGTTTTTTTATTATCAGTGTTTAGCTCCCATATCTGACTATGGTGTTTTGTTTTATTATTTTTATTGCAGATATTTTTTGCATGGTCTTTAATCCCCTGTTCTTAGTTTCATGCATCATTAGCTGGTGTTTGCAGACAAAATCAGAAAGGTGAATGTATTCATAACAATATTGTGTAACTTGTTTGTGTGACTTGTTTGAGAAGTTGTGGTTAAGATAATTAGCTCCATCTTTTCAGACCAGATTGAGAATGATATAAGCAATGGATTTAATTATTTTCAAGTGGAAATTGGTACATATATGAAGTGTTTTAAACTTAAAGGACGTTTATGGATTTGATATTAAAAAGTGTGTATAGATCAATATTTGTTACTTTTTTTGCACAAAATAATCAGTGGAGCAAATAGTTATTATAATGTTTATGTTGCTTAATGTGCAGGAATAACCAAACTCCATTCTCTTTGCATTTTTTTTTTTTTGCATCAGTCCGGATGGTTGGGAAAACCTTTCAAGCAGGTACTTATATAACAATGTCTACATGCCACTGTTATGAAAGGAAACACCTAAAAGCCCGTGTCGATCTGAAGAACTCATCTCAACTTTATTTATAAAGCCCTTTAAAACAACCAGAGTTGTCACAAACTGCAGTACATATCAGGTAAAGTTAAAATTGTACAGCAACAACATAGAGGTTTAAAGCAATAAAACTAATATGCTAAGATAAAATAAATAATACAAACAAATAAAAAAAAAATAAAAAAAAAACAACAAAACAAACCACAAATGCTAAAACAAAGAGTTTTATGCTGTGTTAAAAGCCAAAGAATAAAAATAGGTTTTACACAAGAAGTTTATTTTAATGAACCTTGAAAAATCCAACCACACATATTTTTCCAAAAATATGAACATTCCTCAGTCTAAACCTTAAGTGTAGTCCGTTGTTGAAGCGTGACTCAGACTTAAGTTTACTCAGGATTGGCAATGAAAACATAAACGTCTGACCTCCTCACTGTCAATGATTAACTGTGGCATCAGACTTTTTGCACGTCCTAATGCTCGCAGCAAAACTGATCTCAGAGTTAGGTATCATAAATAGCAATCTCCTACCAAAATAACCAGCCAATTTAGTTCATTGCTTTAGGTCTTAGTTAAATCTCCCTGTGTCTCTGTGATTGGAATGTGTGTCACACCGAAAAAAAGGAAGATTAGTTGGAAAGTGGGGCAGCAAAGCCTAGAAAAGAGCAAGAAAGGTCTCAAGGGTAATCTATTCTTTTATTCACTCTGTCTCCCTCCCCAGCATCTCATGACACGCTTAATCCCCTCATTGCCGTCTTTAACTGGTCAGATTTTGGAAAAACAGTCAGATGTAGCCTCATCTTGACACAGTCCATTTACTAATGAGGTTTCTTAAATTGAGGCTTATTTCTGAATCTCATGTCTTGCATGGCGTGCATCTTTTCCAATATCATTAGATTGAGACCCAGCAATAAAGCTCTATCGCTTAAGACAAACCTTTAAACATCTACTGCTCCTTGTTCTGACATCAACATCACTGCGACAGTAGGAGTAGATTTCATTTAATTTTCATACATGTCATAGTTTTCATGCTATCATGATACTGAGAGAATATTTGCAAAAAGCGGTTCCTGTTATCAGCTTGAACTTTCCCATGGCATGGAGGACGAGGGGTTTATTTTGGTCTTGACTTTGACCGCTCATTGAACTAGGCTACTGCTTATTGACTGGATTAACTCAGACACTGTGAAAACACTTTGGAACTTTCTTCATACATCAGGGGTGATGGTAGCAAGCAGAGTATTTAGACTTCACTGGGGGAAGACAGAAAACTAAACAAGACAAAATGAACGGAGGATACAGAAAGGCTAGAGAGAGGATTTAGAGATGCAAACACTTTTATGACTGGTTTCAAAATCCAAAAGCAAAGCTCATTGACACCCTCCAGTTTTGAGAATGCAGTAGGTCAGTTACATAGATTTGCTCTTCAACAATGACTAAAGACATTTTATATGACAGGAATCTGTTAAAGAAACAGTTTAATACTTTTCACTTCTCTATCTTTTCTAAGATGTGCGATCAAGGACGCAATATGAACAGCAGTGTTAGCAATGCAGGCGATCTGTAACTCAATTTCCCAGTTTTTATCGTAACAGGGAAATTATGTAATTTGTTAAATAGAAAAACATCTACAAAATAACCTTTTTTTTTTCACCATTTACCACTAAAACATTGTTTAATGAGCAGACTGACACCTCAGTAGTTCGGCATCGATGCATCTATTAGCCTGTAGCCTATTTTCCTAAATTTACCTTGGGTCAGAAGTTCCCGCACAGTTCAGCGGATGAAATTTACGCATGTCAGTGTTGAATGTGTTTGACCTGACAAACCATTGAAATGTTATGTTCCAACTGGGCACCAATGCCAACTCCACAGAAGGGAAAGCGCATAGCTAACAAAATCTAAAGGGACTTTCCATACAGGGACAGGAGTTTATAAGAGGAGGATGGCTAAAGATTAAAACTGTTTGTATTAGAAAGTATTTCTCATGATTAACATTGTGGAACTGTGGTATAATCACTTTGGTTAGAGAAAGTGTAAAATAATCACATGTATTTTATACTTTAATACAAAAATAAATTTTGTTTAAAAACAGCTCTAGACAATTTAATTTTAAGGTATTGTAAAGAAATGCATAGACTGCAAGACCAGTTTCTGTGGTAATGTTTTACCTTTTGAATTTCAGTTTACGTAAGTAACAAATTGAAAAGGTAGGGAAGGTGATAAGTTGCCAGAGACCTACAAAGGTTCCTAGAAACATTCCTTTTGAGGTTGCAGCTCAAACATGAAGATCCATTACAATGCAAATTGAAGTTGACAAGAAAGATCGATTGATTGATTGATGTTTTTGACTCCATATTTTCTAAATAAAGGTTAATAAAACTGAAACAATCAAAGAAAACCCCATCTTTCTAATATGCTTTACAAAAAAAACACAAAACATTTTAGACTGTCTCCTTAAGTATCTGTTTCCATATTGTGCTTTTGTAAAAGGTAGAATGATTCCTTAAAACTATCATTGCTCAATATGCTGAATGCAGCACTGCAAGATAAAGCACAACCTGCAGACAGTAAATCATATCTCAGGAGCCCTGCAGGAAAATTCCCGATGCCAGCAATATATTTGGCCTGTTGGATTGCCTTTTATACTTTTCATGCTTTTAATCGATACATGTATAAGATGAGTATCCAAGTCAATAATTTGATGCAAACTGCTGGGTTTCCTTAGTAAGAAAAAGTTTAACCAATCTGTCTGTAATATATGATTGAATTGATTCTGTATAGTGTCTTGAGACGACTCACATCGAACGTTGTAAATTGGTGCTATATATGTTAGCTTAATGGAATGAAAATGTTCATTCAATCAATCAGCATCGCTGATAAACTGTGTAATATTGAATGTTATATTTTCATTGATATCATGCAGTCATATTTAATATAAAAAAAAATAATACACACACACATATCGTAGTCTGAATACTTAATCTACTCTATCTATTCAATCCAATAATACTGCACAGTGTATACACGGTATTTTCTCCTCATCTTTTGCCCCCGTCACCCATCCCTGTCTCTTGTCCTGTCTTTGCATGGCAGCTGTTGGGAACTGTAGTCAGACAGTCCAGAGCTTTTCAGCGTCAGCACTCGTCACACTACAGCAGGTGCGTGTGTGTTTGCACGCCCACACGCTGCATGTGTCTGTGCTTGTTGAGGCTAGACTTGCTGTCTGTTGTGTGTGTATTTACGTATAGGCAACACAAGACAGACAAGCTGACTCTCTGTCAGCAGATAGAGATGAATGAGGAGGTGAGCTCGGTGTCAAAGGAAGCCAGACCACAGTTAAAGGATTATATTGTTTTTCTTTCAGCCTATATGAGTAAAATAGTATCTATGTAGTTCAACTGAACTCATTTCATTGTTATCTGATATAACAGCAAGATATCAGAATAACGGAGTGAATGAAAAGCCAGCTCATATCTGTGTTGTGTGGGTGGATCAATCTGGGCATGCCAACTGCTGCTCAGCTCCAACCCTCTCTGTGTATTTGTAAAATGTTTCCTTTACTGTCTCATGCAAAAACTCATTTTCCAACCTAAATGTGACTGATTATGTAAATGATTAAATCTGTGAGGCAACCTCTCTAAATGCAATTGGTTCATCTCTGGAAGGTGAGGCAATATTGGAGGTAGCATCTGAACCTTAGCTGCATTTGGACTGTTTTGATGTTTCCAGCCGAGTTAGCAAAGTTATTATTATCCAAGCCTTCAATTTGTAGGTTAATCCACTTCCAACAAAGTTATTTAATGAAGTGTTCCTTCTGATTTCCATCTCCATTTTAGATATGATTAATCTGTGACTGTAATTAAACCTTTACTCCATCCAAAACACTTGAACAATTATAGACTTATATCTATTATTACATTTTTCTTAAACAAGTAGTCTAGCACTTACACCCTAATGTCCTTTTAAAGAGTTTCCGTCAGGTTTTAGAGCTCATCATAACACTGAAAAAGCTGATGAAAGTCATTAATTATATTTTTATAGAAAATTGACTCGTTTCTGTTCTTTACCTGTTAGATCTCAGAGGTGCAATTTAATAAAGACGTTCAAGATATTCTTTTAGAGAGGCTTGAATATTTTGTAGGAATTAAATGAACTGCACTAGGATGGCTTAAATGTTTCTTATCTGACAGATTTTAGTCTGTTCATGTTGATGATAAATCTTCCTCATCCTCCAGGGTTACCTGTGAAGTACCACAATGATCAGTGCTAGGACCAGTTCTCTTTACCAGATGTTCGCTCCCAATGGGTTGAATTATCAAACATTGTGGGATTAATTCCCACTGTTATGCTGATGATACTCATCTGTATTTGTCCATAATGCCCAACGACATGAAAACCAAGATGGCTCTAAGCTTTCTGCTTTTGAAATGCAGACAAAACAGATGTTATTCCCTTTGGACCAGAGTCTATGAAAATGACGCTAAATAGTCAAGCTCCTCACCTGGATGGAATTAAATTAATCTTGGATAATTAAGTAAAAAATATTGGTTTTATTTTGGAATAATGCAAAAATTGGAAATATCCTGTCCAGGAGTGATGCTGAGAGACTAGTCATGCATTTGTTACTTCCAGGCTGGACCATTGTCATTCTTTACCATTGGGAAGTCCACATACTGTGGTTAAAATCCTTCAGATGATCTAAAATGCTGCAGCCAGATTTCTGATGAAAATTAATATCTTATAGTTTGTATATTTCCCTAAAAGAGCACTTCGCTCTCAGTCTGCAGGTTTACTAGTGTTTTCTAGTATGGAAGGCAGATCTTTTAGTTATCAGGCCGCTCTCCTCTGGAACCAGCTACCAGTTTAGTCCATCAGGCAGACATGGGGTCTACTTTTAAGGCTAAGCTTTAAACTTGCCTGTCTGATATATCTTAAAGTTGGAGTTGCTCAGGGTGTCCTGATCTATCTATATAGTTATGCTTCTACAGGCTTGACTACGTGAGGACATAGGGAGGATGTTTCTTCAAGCTGCTTCATACTCTTTTCTCCCATATAGCAGTATTTCTTAGTTGATGAAGATTCTCAGTCATCCAGGTCATAGTCATTCCGTAAAAGTTCAAAAAATATCCACTGGACTTGGTTTTCAAGATTTGAAGACAGCTTCCTGGAGAGGTGGCAAAACTTCTTCAAATCTTGGAAACCAAGTCCAGTGGATTTTTTTTTTTACTTTTACAGAAGTATTTATTAGTTCTACCCCTACCTTTATGGTCTCTGCTTTTTCTCATCACAGTAGCTTTATTGTGTCTGGTGCTGTTTGGCATCCTAGAAGGCAATAGCTACCGTGGTCCTGCCATGAACACTTTTGATTATAGATGACAGAGTTGGTCCTGTTTTTCAGTAATTAGTCCTGTCTCTCTCCTAGAAAGAGCTAGGGGCTTTGTTTTCTTTGTGACAAACTATATGTGCTCTCTTTCAGTCCCTTTGGTATGAAAACTGTCTCAGAGCTTCCCTGCTTGGATGTTTTTTTTTCTAGACAGAGCCACCTATGGGGCTAGTTTAGAGTTATCTTTTCTAAGTATTTATGGATCAGTGATTCTATATGTTCCCTTTGTTTGTCTGCTTCTGTCTCCTTGAAACTCTGTTGGCCTCTGCAATGGGCCTGGTTCTGCTGGAGGTTTCTCCTTGTTAAAAGGGAGTTTTTCCCTCTCCACTGTCGCTGTGTGCATGCTCAGTGTGAGAAGTTGCTGTCGCATCACAATGCAAGCGAATATCGATGCAGTCAGCTGGCTTTTATTAAAAAACTTTGAACCAATCCAACTGTATGAATGGATTGAACTGTCTCTGTAATGACACATTGAGAGTTGATGAGCTGAATTGAATTGAACTATTGAGTGTACCAAATCATTAAACTGTAAGGACTCAGCTGGGCTGGTCCGTCCATGACGTAAACATCATCGTGAAATACATTTCTCTATTATTTTTGGGTGACCACTGCTCCATTTGATTACAAGGAGAATTTAAAAGGGGTAAAGCACATTTTTAATGTTTTGTAGCTTAGTGTGGAGGATACTTACGTTTTCTTGAGCTCTGTAATTAACTGTTCACCAGATCTCCATACCTCTGTCCAGCTGGGGAAGCGTATGTTAGTGTGTATCCAGCTGTGTATTATCCTCAGTCTCTTATCTGCTTAACCACCGGCCCATACTTAACCACAGCCATCTGTTGCCCATGAACAGAGCTGGCTGTGGGCAGCTTCTCTGATCTACATGCAGCAAATACCACTTCCTCTTTTTCTTTAACTTCCTTATTCTGAGTCATTTTACTCTGGATTTTATATGCATGTAAAAATGGAGATCCATTCATCATTTTGGATTCATTGACTAGTCTTCTCAAAATCCTAATTCATTCACCAGAAACCCAAATTTGTTTAAAATGCATTTCTTTCCTGAAATCATTGCTGTTAAAAAAATAAAATAAAATAAAAAAATAAACGGTTGGGTGTATTTCTTTTATTTTTACATTTTGCCCTTTTGAAATTCTTTTTAGCAATTAATCAGCTATGAGAAAAAGCAATTTGCAAACTTTTATCCAAAATAAATCTCACTATGAGGCCTTGTACCTAATACAAAACAGTATTTTTTTTTTTCAATTTTTTGTGTTCTGTTGTATTTTCTAAACATCACATTATTTTTTGTTGTTAAAGATTTTATAAAAGGACCATGAAAAATGTAAAACCTTGCATACAATTTAGTTACCTTGTATATGAACACAATCTAATGCCGTTTATTTAGTTTCTGTGTCCCACTTGATCTTACTCCTGTGCAATATGGCAGACTTTTATTAAATTAAGACATTTTCTAATCAGGAACATATTTTTTTTGTTTGTGGCGTCTGTAGTAGTGTTACATCAAGGAGCCACGCCCACAATAATAACGACACGTCACAGTGAGGGAGTCAGGGGCAACATGGACGGCTGTATGTTATGACTGAACAATTCATCGCAGGAGTGAATAAACATTATCGTGTTGTGCAACAGAGAGGTCTTTATGATTGCCATGCCTTCTGTAAAAACAAGGAGGACTTAATAAAACAGAAACAGGATTAACACTGAGCTCTGTGGCCCTTACAGGATATTAAATGTAGCTGAATAGTACAACAAAGTTTTAATTTGCCTTCATGGAAGATTTAATACTCTTTAAGCTGGATTCTTTGTGGCGCAGATTAGTTTGTTATTCAGCAATTAAAAACTATTGAGAAGGGGAACAAAACAGAAGAGCAAAATGGATTTAGATTGTGTGAAAATGAGCTTGTCCACAATGAGTTGATTCATAGAAACCATTGCTACTATAACAACAGTGTGCATACTGTTTTACTGCTGCTGTAACATACCAGTAAGCCAATGTCCTATCAGTTATAAAAACATTCACTGTTTAGACAGAACTGAAACCAGAGCTGTTTTCTTTAAACAACTCCCTCTGTTTTACATTAATGTACCTTAGGAATTCTTTTCACACCTTAAGATGCCGGTTTAGAAATCCAACCCTACTTCTTGATGGTATGTTCATTACTATAATTATATTTACACAGTTCAGACCGGTTGGCTAAAACCATCTCACGCAATCTGAGTAATGGGTTTGTTGAGGAACCTGAAATGTCTTTCACAATTTGAAGCCATCCTGATCAAATTATCAGCAGAGTGTCTGTGTTTTTTGTTTTTTTTGTGTGTGTGAGTTTTTTGTTCCTGTTTGATTGTTTGGAGGCGACAGCAGCAACTTCTTGGATGTGTTGCAAGCCAGTTGTCTGCTGGTGTTTGTTATTAAGGTGGGTGGGAGTGGCTGGGTGAGTGACAGCTATGTATGCATCTCTGCATGCTGTAAGGCGGCTGCAGACAGCCGGATGGCTCGCTCTGTAGGAGATTTTACATTTCAGAAGATTGTCGTAGCCACTTCCACACTCACACAGCAAAGAGATTCCCTCTGTTTACGTCAAAGGCTTTAACTCTGGCCCTCTTGTCTCTGTTCGGAGCAAAAAAAAAAAAAAAACACACTGTGGTCCTGCAGTGAAGCTATTGATTCATACTGAACATCTAGACAATAGTTTTGTCAATCAATGTCGCCTCCCTGTGAGAGGATGAATGCTTAGAGGGAATAGGACACTTTACCCAACCACTTTCTTTCTCTCACCTCTTTCTCTAACAGAAGTTGGTTGTTCGAGTGTTTGGATATTTTGGAATCAGTCTGTCCAGATAGGAATAACCTTTCTTTTTAACGTCATAAGTAATTTACGTTGCAACCCAGTATTTGAGCAGGTTTTTTTTTTGTTCATTAATATCCACATATGACAATTTTCTGTCTGTCATTTCTCACAGGAAGTCGATAGAGAACCTCGTGAGGCATTAAACTCCTTTTACAAAAAAATTAAAGGATCTCAAGATTATATTTCCCCTTTTTAATAGAAATTTCTGGTTTTTGATCTAGCTGTTTGTTTTGGATTAACTTTGGATTAACGGACCTTTGGTTTAGGTGTTCCTGTAACTATTTTAAAATGTTCTCCTGTTCCCATCTTACTGTTTGTCTTATTAGTTAATACAGCATGTTTTAATGGAGTAACTGAAATAAACGTTTGATGATGTCAGATGTATATAAATGTGTATATTTATCATGTTTTCTCTGCACCCTCTTTTCTTCATTATTTTCACATCTGTTTCAGGTGGGACCAGAGACATCGGGTCGGCGCTGACCAGGATGTGCATGAGGCATCGCAGCATAGAGGCTAAACTCAAACAGTTCTCACTGTAAGGAAACTCCCCACTTAACTTGAACTTGTATTGTAGCTTTTGACTAAGCAATCTCCCCACAAATATTAAAAAAGATTCATCATTTAGCTGTTGTTTCTACTTGCCTTTCACATGCTGACATTTCGGGTGAGTGGGTGACCGTGACCCTTGTTGTGGAATGCTGGGAAGAAGCCGATTTGTCTAGCTGCATGTGCATCTATAATGTCACAAAAAAAGATGCACACACCATACATTTCTGCTGAGTCTCGTCCCATTACCACACACATCTCAGACAAGAGGCTCTTTAATTTCACTTGGCATTTCAGTCCAGATTCCATTTGGATCTCCATAGCAGGCAGACCCCCGTACACGTGGGGGGCTGCCATCAACAACCACCCACTGACACGCACTTTGCGGAGATGTCTGCAAGAGGGAAAAGTCTAATTTTAGCTCGACTCACTAAGGCTGCAGCTGTCTGCTTTTCACACACTTTACAAATGTGTCTCAGAAGACGTTTATGCCTGGGTAATGATTGACAGACATAACTGCACAACCTTAGTACTTCCTCCTGTGATGCATAGACACTTGCAGACTCTTTTTCTCACAGTGTGGGTGTTTTTTTTTTTCTTTATCCCTCCCAGTCTGTCTGTCTGTCAATGATTGATGTAAGATTATATGCCACGTAAATAAACCAGACTGATGTTTCTGCATTTTTCATGTCTGACAGTCTGCTTTCCACTGCAATCAGGTGATTGATATTCATCTGTCCAACATTGTTTCCACAAACTTAAATGTTCTTTATTTCGACATGTGAAATGGTTTTCTTTTACAATCTTTTACAAATAAAAATCTGAATAGGTTTGGCATGAATTCTTATTGCGACAAAGCAAATCAGTAGGCTGTACCCTAATCAAGCTAAGACAGGTTATTGACTGGAAAACTGTTTTCTAATCAGATAACTGGATTGTATTTAAGGTTTTTAACATATTGGGGGCAGAAGTCAAGTCCATAAGGTGGTACGAATAGTTTCTTAGGCACAGTATTTATAAAAATGAATGTTGATTTTGCTTTTTATCCTTCATTGATGTCAATATCGCTCAATCTTGCAAAGGCTTCCTACTCTAGAGTGGATCAGAGAAACTACAGCGGTTCGTTTGAAGGTCATTTGAAATAATCTGGCCTTGGATCAGAGATGACAGCTCTCTTGTTTAACAGATGCTTCCAGGAGAATCTGATCAACCCTCTCCAGGAACAAATGGAGGAGTGGAAAAGGGGCGTCAACGCTTTAGACAAAGACCATGCAAAAGGTAATGTTTTCATTTTCATTACTTTTATTCACAGTTAACATTTATTCACTGTTTTAATTGTTTCTGATCACGCTAAATATTTAGTATAAAATGTGCAACAAAATAGTGAATTGACCCCGGTTAATTGGTCTGTTTGAACAGAGTATAAACGAGCTCGACAGGAAATCAAGAAGAAGTCCTCAGACACGCTTAAACTTCAGAAAAAAGCGAAGAAAGGTGAGAAAATCTTTCCTCATGAAAATCTGCCATTATCATTTGATGTTATTAGTTTCATGTCTGTATACAGTGGAGACAAAGTTTCACCATTTCTACAAGAAAGTTGCTCTGCTTATAGAAAACCATGTGTATGAAATCAGATGTCTGTTCATCAACTACATTTTATCTATATTAGTGGTAAGGTTTCTATTTAGCTATTGACAAAACAGCAACATCTGGAAGCATTGAACTTAAAAAGGTGAATTCATTTCACACTGTTTTATGTAACAGCTTTCCAACTGCAGGTGAGTTTATTGAAGCAAAGCTGCTGTTTTTGTCATAGGTGGCTTGTTAATGTTAGCCTAGCCAGACCTGAGGCATGTTTATTCCATTGACCTCTTGGTGAATTTGTCTTCTTTAAACATTTAGCCTGGTAGCTGTTGTGACTCAGCTGTTAGTGACCAACTGTACACCATCTGTGTTAATATATGAGATACAGTGGTTTTCTATGAAGTATTAATGTAATATTTTATAAGATGTATGTATTTATTTCAAGCAAGGCTGGTAAAAAAGTTCCAGAATAAATGATCTGTCGTGGGGAAACTTATCTGCTTTTTTTTATTTGAATGTATAGATAACAAAATTTAGCTTAAGTTTTATTAAACTGCATGTGTTTTAAACAAGTGTTTTCCCACTGATTAGGTTGAGCAGCTCTAGAAAGGCTAAACATTGCCTTACTTGGTAAACACTGTGAGAAGGAAGGGGCCTATTCCCTCTGCAGCTCTCTTGGCCGAGGTTCTACATACTCGCTCACCTAACTGGAAAATTAATACTGTGCTATAAAAGACAGCTGGTTTGCTATCATTGTGGCATGTTAATGGATTTGCAGTGGTTTCAGGTTTAAATGAGTTTTTGGAAACAAGAAACGCAAATAACATACCAAAAGGCTGCAAAGACGTTAACTCGTGAAATACAAAGAGGGAAATTGTTCCTGTTTGGTTTACCCGTCTTTTGTAGTGCAGTAAGACTGTTAAGATTGGACTAAAGGATCTATTCGATCTTTGCAGGAACAAAGCTGCACTAAAGTTAAATCAAAGTCATTCAGTATCTGCTTTGATAAAATTTCCTAACATAGTGTAACTCTCCATGCTTGAATCATTAAACCGTTTTAGAAGCAAAAGCACACATTCATATGATAGGTTAGTGTTTAGAGCTGACAGTTTCTATGTTCATGTGGATCTTTTTCTCCCCCTGCCCCCCTGTGGTTCTGATATTCTTCACCTATTGCTGCTCTGCAGCAGACAATCATGGTAAGTCATTTTATCGACAATATTTACATCGATCATGCTAAAGTTCATCAAGCATCCTGGTTTTTTAGATAAATTTACTAATGTAGGTTGTGTTTTCTGTAATGCATTTTCAGTTTTTGTTTATAGAAACTGTAGCAACATGTTGGTCCTATTTTAAGTGCCGGCTTCTTTTTTTAGGTTCACATATTTAGGCTATAATTAAGGATTTGGACTTCTTTTCATTTTTCCCCCTTGTAAACGTTTTAGCTTAGAACTAAATCACAAAATTTTACTTAAACACATCTTTACTTGTGTAACACTAACATAAATGAGTTTAAAAAATGCCCTTCAGTCTGAGCCATGAAATCTGGTAATGCATCATAAAAAGAGGACTAACTAAAGTTTCAAAAGGAATCCCCCGTCTGCTTACACATCTGCTGTGTTGTTAGCTATACATGGTTCTCATTCTAGAATGATGGTGTTTAAGTTCTGGATTCTTTAGGTCTGGAGTAGGATTCTCACCAGGTCCAATTCTATGATATATATCTATATTTTTCTATGTATGTTTACTTAATAAGCCCACCCCTTTTTCTTTGGATGTTTTCTCCATGTTGGAGGCAAGGTTCATATCTCCTCTTGAAACAAAAATCAGATTGACCCAGAACACTGTTTCCACTGATTTTAGGCTCATTAATAGTCAGTTTATCGGCCTAATTTCAATTTAACTTTGACATATTGTAACCAGCGTTTTGTGCCGAAATATATACCGGACAGAGTCCTGGTCGACGGAGCGCAGATGTCAGTCAGAGAACGGATATGCTCATATAACATCAGCGTAGTATCCTGAACTTGAGCGTAGCGAGGACAAATATGAGCGTAGTGGCCTGCTAAGCTGATATGTGCTAGAAAGAAAATAGGAGTACATAATACATTTTTGTTTCCTATTTTTACTTCTCATCTTACTGTTAAAGATTGGATCTGTGTCTACACCTTGAAGCTTATTCTCTCTCTGGAACTTTTCCCAAAAACAAATCACTCGGGACAAACTCTTAAAATAACACTGCATTATGTATTAAATAACCATGAGACATGATGACAGATTTTGATAGAACTTGTAATCTTACTCAGATCAGAGAAATTGCTTAGGGTTACAGAAGGCAGCTGATCAGGCTCACCTCTCAGAAAGTGGCCCCAACAAACAGGTAGAGAAGCATTTTATACTTCAGTGTACCATATCATCACATCGTCACATAAAACACGTTTGCAGATGAGGAGACATCCATGGCTCCAGCCTTATCAAAATATTACACTTTGTTCTTAGACACCGCTCTCATTCCATTCCCAAATATTTGCCACGTACAAAATGAAGATTATAACTGTATATAGCCGGACTGAGGAACTGCCATAATTAGATAAACTGCTGGGGAAAACATCAGTTCTGACACGCAAAAGGCAGCTAATATTAAGGTATAATAAACTCACACATCATCAATGATAATTATCCTAACACTACTGACTAAAAGTTGAGTCCTACCTTTCCCCCTCCATCAACCATTTATGCCTCTACCTGTTGGTGCAAACCCTGGAAACTAAAAGTATTTCTTTATATTCAAATATGAGATTTTGACTTTTAAAATTGTGCAGGAAGCATGAATAGACATTTTATGACATAGAAACTAGAAGAAAATCTTTGCTTTCGGATGTCTAAGCTTTTGCAAACCTTCTGGACTCTGTTAAAGATGACATCTTTGACTTGGTATGTTCAGCTTGATTAGCCTTTATGTCAAAGCTTTTCAGCAGCCGAGAGCTTAGAGCTTGGGCCTTTTGACTAAAGGCAACACTAGACGGCATATTTTATCTTATTATTTTTTACGCTTCCACTCTGAGGGTAGTGCTATGCCTCATCTCAAAGAGCTCAGCCTTTGAATGCTGCTGCACCTGGAGCCAGCAGCTTGAGTTACTGCAGTAATATTCACCTGAGGGGGAACAGCTCTCAGTCTTCTCTCTGTATCTGCATATTTGACAGTGTAACTACAGCAACTGATGCTGTTTTATGTGTTGCTAGAGAATCAAACCTTCAAGTTAAATGAGAACAGTTGGTAATGGGGAAAAATCTGCTTATTATCCTTATTTAATCAGTTCAGCCACTGTTTCCAATTTATGTACAATGGAAGACATCAAAAACATGAAGCCCTTAGCAGATGAAAAGATTTATTAAAATTAAATAAATATTCCTTTTGCAGTAAAGAAGTGATTTTTATTTTGTTAAAAATAGCTTGAAAAAACTGTATATCCTCATCAATAATCAGTGGAAAATAATGGATTTGCATTCAATAGTCCAACCCTTTTTGTAATTCCTAACAAGCTTCAAGCTTCTTTTTTTTTTAAACTGTTTTCTTTTGACTGCTTTTCTTTAGTTAAGAGGTCTAAGCCTTTCAGGTGGAAAGGCCTTATTGTCATCACCCTAATCTTTAGCCTTGTTGATCTAATCGTAGATACTTGAACCCATTTTTTTTAACCAAGCCGTGTTTTAGTTGTTATTTGCGATAATCAGATTTAATAAAATTTAATGTATATGTTTATGCATATGATTTAAAAGAGAAACATTTGTTCCCTCGAGAGGATAACGTACTATCTGTCCTTCCAGACAAGATCTGATGTTTTCCTATCAGTCTCATGAGAGTGTTTTTTTCCTGACCCAAAAGCCCAGCAGCACTTAGAAAAAGTCTAAAATTACAGTCTAATTTAATCAATGGCCATGTGAAAGATGGAGCAGTTAATCCCATTTGTCTCTGCACATGTTTCTACATGTGTGAAGAATGAGGGACAGTTCCACCCCTCTAGTCAAATCACTCAAAGCTGGTCAATCCTGTAGAGAAATGCTTCAAATCTGAAAAGTCTGAGTGGCTGTGCCTATAGTTAAAGAGGGACACATTTTTTTTTTTTTTTTTACATTTTGTCCCTTGATTTTACGTTATTACATCATGTTCTATTCACCCATATGAGATTTGTGTCATTTGGAGCTGTTCTGAAGATATTCGGTTAGGTTATATCCAAGTAACGTCTTCCTATGGGACACGACTTGAACAACTAATCTGTTCATAATTTATTCTTTATGGTACACCAGCATTCATAACATGTAGGCGAATGACTGCCCCCAGACATCCGCGGTTATATTTTTCATATTTATATTTTTTTTAAACACAGCGGCGCGTGTATGACATCATCCACATACCGGACTGGAGTTGTGACAAGCAGCCCGGGCCACAGGCAGCTACGCTCCACCCCTTCTATGCATTCGGCTAGCTGATCTGAATCGGTCAATTCCATTTGGAGAGCGAGATCATCTGTGGTAGTAGCACTAGACATCAGGCATTTGAGTAAAACTAGCAGCAGTTCAGCGGATAGGATGAATGATTGGTAGCCGGCGCACGCGGATGACGTCATACACGCGCCGCATTGTTTTTACTTGGATTACAAAACCGAATATCTTTGAAACAGCTCCAAATGACACAAAACATGGGTGAGTAGAACATGATGTAATAACATAAAATCAAGGGGCCAATGTAAAAAAAAAGCGGCGTTCCCCTTTAATGGACACTCCTATTGTACAGTGTTGGGTGTGAATATTATTCTGGATCTAGGGTGAAAAATAAACACATTTAATAACTAACAGTCACCTTAATAAGATATAATAACGTTAACAGCTTTTTTGGTACCATGTTCTAAAGACTGTTCTTATGGACAGAACCAATATTTGTGTTTTTTTTATCTTTATGGCAGGCCATTTTAAAGTTATAAATTTGATTAATTGACTTATTCAAAGTCTATCCAAAAGTTAACTGTATAGAATCTGAGCTTATATTTTCTTGTTTTTTTTATCAGTTGTGGGTGTTTTTGTTTGTTTGTTTTTTACTGAAAATGGCAGCAACATAGCCTGTGAAGGTCCTTAATCTTCAGTCTAGTTTGTTGGATTGTAGTTCAAAGCAGGTCGAGGACAGTTGGCCGCTTTGTGGAGTAGTTTCCCCCTTTTTTAACCTGTATGTTGGAATTTCATCCCTGCTGTCATTTTGGGCCCTAAACAAAGGATGGTGACAAATTACAAGCATGATGGATGATTTAAAAAAAAACCCAGATAACATATTTAATTTCATAAAGATCTATTTTAATTTCTTTTAATCCCTTTTTCATCCCTAAATATGACAGTTTAGAACCTGCCACCAAACCAGATTACCTCTGATTAAACTGAGGTAAAAGAGTTTCCTTGTATAGCAAACCTTAAATCAGTCTGTATTCTTTTAAAAGGGATCTGTAAATCATGTAAAGATTATATGTGCTGTGAATTGGTGATGCATAAGTTAACTGAAATGACCCGCCAGCTGTCGGACAAGGTTTATCTGATACATATAACTATTTCATTACAGTAGGCTAAAAGCAGATTACAGAAAATTACTTCAAATCAGAAGTAATTGTTCAAAGGGAATATGAAATGTTCCAGTTTTGGGACACAAAGAGTTTAGAGAATCTCCAATGACAAAATATTGGCTTTAAAACTGTAGAAGAAGAAGTTGGCAAAGTTAAAATCGTCAACACAGAAACTTCTGGAGCTGTTCTATGTCATTTTAATGGATTCATCATTGACCTGTAAATGGAAGATTTCCCAGGCTGCTCTATCTGTCTTAGGCAATGTTCCTCAACTTAAGGCTCTGCTTTTCCAAGACCATTTTGGTTATGTCAAGAAAGCTGATTGCCACTGCCACATTAAATGAGTTATGAAAAACAAATCTCTAAATGGAACATGTGCCAATGAGACATCACAGCTTCTTTTCCTTTAGGATGGAAGAGTGTTTCTTCTCTATTAAAGTCAGCTCAGGCCAACTTTTTTAAACATAAGGCTTACATTTCCTTCTCAACTTTGCCTGAACTTTAAAGTCAAGCCTGCCTTCTGCAGCGCTTATGTGTTGTCTTGACATGCAAAATGCATTAAAGCAGCTAATTTGCTTTCTGTAGCTTCAGCTGTTGGAAACTATACTTTATAGATCCTAATCACAGATGGTTTTCACATTACATTACAGTAATGATAGAGATGTTTATAATTAGTGATTACAGGAGTATTTGAGGTGTCAAATTATAAATAATGTCCAAGGCAACCGGATGGAAAAAGGTTTTGCCTGCAGGTACAATGATGACAAGCAAGGTCCTGCTGTGGAAAACGGACTAATAAGTGAGGCCTGTTCAGATTCAGTCATACCCTTAAAAAGAAAGTTCATTTTGGATCAATTTTGGACAAAAAAAAAAAAAAATGCAGAAGTTTGTTTTTTCCAGTAAGATTACAACCAGTTTACTGCTGTCCAAAATTCTTGCTTAACTCATGTTAGCATAAGAATAAGGGAAATTAACTCTTATATTCAATTTACAGAGGCACTCAACTTCTGTCACATTAAATTTATATTAGATTAAGACTGTGCCGTTTTTACCCCAGCCCTTTAGGTGGCGGTAAAGCGCTTTTTGTGGGTTTCCCGCTGTTCTGTCCGATGAGCATACCCAGTCAGACCAGCATACCCATAGTCAATACCCATTTATCCCTTTAGGTTATCCCTTTAGTTTTGTATGAAAAATTAACTTTAAACTACCTCAACGGGTGCTTATCCCTTTAGTCATGTGCAAAAAAAATACATTTTTATTACTTTTTGGTCTTTATTGATCTCATCTTAAATGTTTTTTTGTTTTTTTTGTTCATGACTAACGGGATAGATTCCCGTTGAGGTAGTTTAAAGTTTATTTTTCATACAAAACTAAAGGGATAAACGCAAATCTGAAATTTTGCGCATGCGTATTGACTATGGGTATGCTGGTCTTACGGGGTATGCTCATCTGACTGCACCCCGGCACACAAAGGTCGCAGTTGTAGTTGTAGTTAGCATACATATTTATGCATGCAAGTAGCTGTAAGCACTTTTACAGTCATGTGAAACATCTACATGTTTGTAGTTAGCTTTTGCAAAATTGTTGTGGAAGGCTTCAGATTTTTATTTACATTTTATTAAATCCTTATCTTACATTGATTTGTTGGATAGCAATAAAAAAAAAGTATATGCTCCCTGAAATATCTTATTTTTAAAGATTGTTTTTCAGATATTTCATACAAAACTCAGAAAGCCTGAAGCTCACCACATAAACATGTCACTTTGTAGTAAAAGTATGATATTTACCTCTTGAAGATTCAACTTGGTTTAGCTATGGTTCCTCTGTTAGATTTAGCTATGGACTTTGACTTGGCCACTCAAAGCATTTCTTTTCCAAGCCATTCTGAGGTGGACTTGATGTGCTCTGGGTTATTGACCTCCTCAGCATTAGCAACGTTTCTTTGAGCTAAAAAGCCATGAGCTGATGGCCAAGCATTCAGCTTCAGGTTTAACCACTGAGGATAATTCCATCAGTTAAAGCATTGTGTCCAGGTTTTTAAACAGCAAAGTAGTCCCAGACCATGACACTTCCACCTCTATGCTTTAGAAATATAAATACCGTATTCCAAGTTTTCTTATTCCAAAACACTGCTGGGATTTTTTTTCAAAACCAGAAGGAAGCGGTAAGGGGGCCATTACTACTTGTTTTGTTTTTTTTGTTTTTTTTACAACATTGCATGCATATAGAGTAAACCCCACTCATATCCAACTTCCTTTTTGTTTATTTATCATGTTCATCTCACATGAAGGAAATTACAACCAACGTCCAGAAAAGAAAGCAGTTTGTTATCCCAAGACAGACATATGAGCGGATAGAGACCACAGTCCTTGATATATTAAAGTCAAAACATGTTTTCGTGTAACCTTATCTCTAGTGGTTAGATAATGCCTCGGAGGCCCGCAGTGCATCATACGGTCACGGGCAGTCACCAACCTTCCTGCCTCCTTGAAGAAACTCAAGAGGTCCCGATTTGGCTTCAGGGCATCCTGTCTACAAACCATAACCGTACACACAAACAGTTACAAATTAGACACACACACATTTCTGCTGAGCAGCAAAGCAAAACGACAGGCAAGGCTGAGCGAGGAGATAACCTTGGAGTTCTAAATGTCCTATGGATTTGCATATTTATTGTTAAAACTCTGATATAGACAGCTGGTGAGCCAGATGGGTTTGTTGCTACTTTGCTTTCTGGGTAGGTTAAAGTCTTTCTAGAAACTTTCAGTAATATTAATGCTTGACATGAAGAGGAGTTTAAAAATGCAAAAAAAAAAAAAAAGCTGCAACCTTTGAATAAATTGTTATAATAATCTACAGACAACAGATTTGTCTAAAGAAGATGATCTCTTTTACCTCTTGAACAAGAGCAAAGAGAGGCTGAGGTGAAATCCAAAAAGTTATATACCTTTCCATATTCAGTGCATGTTGAATGATAACCTTATTGTTTGAACCATGGTGAAACGTGTTGCTGTTTAATTGGTTTAACACCTTCCATATGAAATAAACGTCATGTTTGTGTTTGTTCCTGAAGGCCGCGGTGACTTCCAGCCCCAGCTGAGCAGTGCCATGCAGGATGTGAGCGATAAATACATCCTCCTGGAAGAAACAGAGAAACAAGCTTTGAGGAAGGCTCTGATTGAGGAGAGACAAAGGTTTTGCTTTTTTGTGGCTTTGCTGCAGCCTGTAGTGGTGAGTCAAAAAAAAGAGGATCATTGTTTTGTTTTTTCATTCATGTTGCATTACTGTATACAAATCTGTTTATGGGTTTTCTACTTAGCATGTGCTTTGATGCTTTTAGGATGAAGAGACCTCCATGTTGGCAGAAGTTACCCACCTCCAGACCATCTCTGAGGACCTCAGGGCCTTGACCTCTGACCCAAACAAGCTTCCCCCTGCTAGTGAACAGGTATGGAGAAAAAAAAAAAAACTTAAAACACTCCAAAATGATGAATTATTGGTCAGTTTGTGTTTTTTTACAGCCCTGTAACAAACATTATTGGATTTTGCCTTACTATTAATATTCTCCTTTTATACCTACTTCTTTAAGGTGATCTCAGACCTGAAGGGCTCAGACTATGGTTGGTCGTATCAAACGCCTCCTTCTTCTCCCAGTACTACCATGTCCAGAAAATCTAGCATGTGCAGGTAAGCTCACGCAGCTTTGATCCTTATCTCTTATCTCATAGGTACAAATTTGTACCAATAATATATCTGGGATCATTTAGTTTTAAATCAGAAATTTGAACAGCCTTTAAAATCCAAACCGTGGCTGACATCTAGTGGCCAAGATGAGCTGGAGAAACAACTTTTGACCACAAATCTTTTCATACAGTGAAGTTTAACAAACATAAATTAGGTTTATCACACTGTGATGATAAAGTTTTTACGATTCAGAGGGCTTTCAGTTTTTTTTTAGCTGTTCAGACTTTGACTTTCTCTAATGGTTTCCAACCAGAACTGTTCTGTTTAAAGTCAGAGATCTACCTGGTGGGTTTTTCTTTGGATCTCCATCTATTCTGTTAACATTTTCTACAATGAATTCTTTGGTTTGAAGGGAATTTTAAAACTAGATTGGTTAGTATTGATATTTATTTGAAGGTGATTGATTAAAAAAGAATGTGTTTTGTTTTTTGATATAATATCTCACTTTATATGTGACATTTTGAATTTGACGATAGACACAATAGACAGTCTGTTTTCAGCTTTTTAATGAAAAGTGAATGTAAGCTAATTTTTTGTTCTGTCCAAATTACCTTTGGGGTTTTTTTATCTATTCTAAAAAGTAAAACTAAGTTGTGTATTTTGTCATCATTGTCCAATTTTAAATGTCACATATTTGGACAAGTTTAACAAAAAAAAAACATTGTAACAGAACAAAAACAGAGCATTCTCATTAAAATGTTCATCAATCTTTGCGATTTGTTGATTGGGATTGGGAATATTTCTTGCTTATTATTCGCAGTGATTTGTGTAGTCTAAATTGAAATAATCAGAATTTATTTGGTTCTTTTGTATTTTTATGTAATTGCTAAAGGTTTACCATCTGTATTTTTATGAGTTAGATTGGATCAGTTACTGCTTGCTGCATCGTGTCGTGTTAATCGTTTCCCACCCTGTCTCCTCCACATCCCCCGTTATCCTCTGCGCTTTATCTCTCCACTGTGGTCCTCTTTATCCAACCCTTCCTCCTGAACTCCTGTCTTTTGGATGCCTCAATTGTCTTTAACTCTTCACGTCGCTGCTAAACCTCTCCCGCTGGTCCTCCCGTTGTGCCATCCCTCCCGCCCCCTTTCACAGTAGTCTAAACAGCGTTAACAGTAGTGACTCCAGGGGTTCCGGTGGCTCTCACTCTCACTCTCCTTCCTCCTCTTCTTCCTCCTCTTCCTCACATCACCTCTTTCACCATCATCATCCCTGCCATCGATACCGCAGCTCCACGTTACCCCTGCAGGCCCCGGCTCGGCTCTCTAGCATCTCTTCCCACGACTCTGGCTTCATTTCTTCATCGCAGGACCAAAATGCTTCTTCCAAATCGTCTTCACCGATGCCAGCTGAAACAAAGGTAAGAGAGGGAACAGAGATACTCATATTTATTCCTGTTTTCAATAGAGCTCCCTGCTGAGAGTAAGTCTCCTTAAGACAGACAGTTTTGTGGCTGTGGTAAGCATGTGAAGTCATTTCAGTGCTATTACTGTAGCATAAATATGCAGGAAATTAGGCTACTTCCTTTCTAGCCCAGGGTAAAACAGGTCAGAGTCATCCTGCTATAAAAAAAACCACCGCTGTGACAGATTTTGGTTTGGCTAAACTTAAAGGCCTCAGAATACTTTCTGCTTTATTTTCATTAAATGAATCATAGTTAAATTATATGTTGCCTGTACGTCTTACATGCATTAAGAGTAGGTCTCCATCAGCGGGCCGCACTCGGCTCCGTCTGACCATTTTACAAAAGTTGTGAGATGATAACGAGCGATTGAGTCCAGGGGATTGTTCGTGCCAGCTTTGAGGCTTGCAGCCGACCGTGAGAGCAGCTGCTTTAGTCAACGTTGTGTCGTTTGCCAGCAACCAGAGTTCCTCAGCCCAGAACACACTGGTTTAGCCGGACTCCAAGTTTTTATAATTCACTGAAGGTGGTTTGGCAGCACGGAGCCTGACCCACATACAGTACAGCCCTGGGAATCACGCCTCATGTTTGCTCACCATGTGAACTTACAGTATCAGAGGCTTTAACTTTCTGAAGGAACTTTAACAAAGCTTCTTTGAAGGCCGTGCATCTACTGCTGATATAACTCTGCTCCTAGTGTTATCTGGTCTTTTTCTTCCTTACTAACCTGTGGAGACGTTGCTAAAACCACCAAACAGACTCCCCTGTGCCTGCACCATCTATATGTCTTTGCTTTAACGCTGTTTTCCCATCCATGCCTGTTTGTCTGTCCAACCTGCTCGCTCCACTTCCTGCCTGCTGCTCCTTGTCCTCTCCGCCCCAGCCTTGTCCCACTTCCAGCTCCTCTGAGACGTCAGAGACTGGGCAGCTTGATGGTGACTGCAGCAATGCCTGCTCTCTCTCTGCCACTTCGCTTCAGAGTGCTACTCACAAGGTGACAAAACCTCACAATGTAACAAAAACCACAAACCTGGGCATAATGAGAATCGGCTTTAATTCAGTTGAGGGAAATGGAGGCTGGCAAAAGGTGAAATATATTTTTCAGATTCTCTCAGGTTAAAAAAACAAACTTCATTGTTAAATGTTGCATTTTCATCCTATCTTTCTTTATACATTATAAAACTGCATTTCACTGCAGTCACTGATGCACCTTTTTTCTTTTTCAGCACTTCTTTGTAGAGTTCAGAGAAAACATTGATAAATTTTTATTAATAAATGCTTTAAGCCCAGTCATTAGGAATAGAAAGGATCTGTGGAGTTGAATTTCAAAGTCTAGCTTTTTATTGACCTTATTTTAAAACGCTGTGATCTAAGCCATCCTGTTCTACCTCTGTCCGTTTTCCTGCTGGAAGATCTTCACTAAAGGCTTTTATAGCCTTTAATAGTTTTCTTTTCACGCATCATCTATGACTTTCTTCCCTTTCTGCTAAAGAAGAGTATCCCACAACATTATGCTGCCACCACCATGTTTCACAGAGCAAACTGTGTAGTTTCAGTTTTCATATGTTTGAACAAAAATTATGGTGACCAAAAAGTTAAACTGTGTTCTAGTTTTGCCGGAGCTCTTCTACCTTTTTTCCCCTCTATAGGTCATAGCAAAATACAAATAGGATGTTTTCCTTTCATGGTTTCCTTCTTTCTGCTCGTTCATAAGTGCCACATTAGTGATAATACTCCTCCAGTGTGGCCATGGACCACTGGGCTGTTTCTTCTTCTTGCTCAGCCTTATGTTAAATTGAAACGCCTTGGTTGGTTCACCCTTTCAGACAGAGAACTAAAAAAAACGATCTGAAAGATTTTCTAGGCAAATGTTTGGTAATCCAACCCTGCTTGCCAACCATGTCTGCTCCTGGATGCTGCTTTTTCCACTGAGTTTCTCTTATAGACCTGCAGAGCACACCTGGACTCCATTTATTGATTTAAAGTCCTTTAAAGCTTATTGCAGGCACTTTGAATTGAATAAATAAAATGCATATAGTTTTAACAGTCACCTTAGTCTGCCACATCATTTCTTATAAAATAAATTGAAGTTTGTTGTTTTAACTTGACAGATATGAAAACAGACTAGAAATACTTTGCAACCATCTTTCAGTCTTGTTTTATCAGTTCAGCATTCACTCTGCTCCATATTGATGTTAGTTCATCTGCATCGATTTGTTTGTTTTGCTTTTAATAATTTATCCTGAGTTCTGTCTGTTTTTTTTTGTCATTATTTCATGTTTTGTTTCTTTTCCTTTAATTTGTCTCTGTTACCATCTTTGCATCCTCCCACCAACACCAGTTGTCCAACGGTTTCGACCACTACAGCCCAGCCAGTCCCTCCCACCTGCATAGCAACGGGGGCAGTTTGAGCCCAGTTTCAGGCACCGCCTTCCCATTCTTCCCTCCACCCTCTCCCTCCTCCTCCTCCTGCCCCACTCGTTCCTGGTCTCGCCCAGCCTCAGCCTTGCTGCCTGACTATCCCAACTACTGCACGTTGGGTTCTCCGATGGTACCTTCATCAAAAGTCCCCAGCTGGAAGGTCTGTCATCAGCTCATGCTTTCCATCCTCCTTGTCTACAGTTTGTTCTCATGTTCACCTAGTTTACTCAGCAGTTTTAGAGAACACGTTTTTGAAAATCAGAAATGTGGAAGATTATTGATAAACAGGGTTGTTTGCAGGACTGGGCGAAGCCAGGGCCTTACGACCAGCCAATGGTCAACACTCTGAGGAGGAGGAAAGACAAGGAAAGTCCAGCTGTGGTTGACAATGGCAGCATAAATAGTAACAGCATGCCTTCAGGCCAGACATCGATCTCTGCACCTCCCTCTGCTCAGACACAAACACCAAGCCAGCAGGAAGAGAAGAGCAGGATCCTGAAGGTCAGCTTCAGATTCCTTCTTTCACCAAAAGTCATTTCTATAATTAATTCAAAGTGCTGTGAAAAGGTATTTTATTGTTTGTTTGTTTTGCGGTCAAACCTAACTCTATCAGATTGTTAAATAAAATTTAAAATAAGATTATTAGATACTTGAGTAAACAAACCTCACTCCATGTTTAACAGTAACCCTCTTTGCCAAATGCCTGGATGATCCACCATCTGCAGCATCAATCTCCTTATCTTAAAATCCGTTTTTTACATCAAAGTGAAAAGCATTGAACCTTCTCCCCTTTGCAGTCTTTAATTCAACCATATTGGAGTTTTTTTTTGTTTTTTTTGACAGAACCTTATAGGAAATTTTTGTTAGTGAGCGGTACTGGGAATGTTAACCAATGTTCATCTGTTTTTAAATACTGACCAAATCTGGTTTGCTGCAGCACCCAAAGCTTTAGAAATGACTTTATAGTTGATTGTACTTTTTTTTAATTTCACGTGATCAGGGCATGATGTGTTGTGTTTTAAGATGATTAAGCATACTTCATGTTGTCAGTCAGGTTCTATTTAATTCATTTCCTGATTCTTCAGGTCTAGTTAATTATTAAAATCTACAAATGGTTTATAAACAATAATTTCTTAACTGATTTTTGTTGTTTGTTTCCTTTTGTTTTGTTTTTGTTTTTCTTTTAATTTACTCTTTGTCAGATTGAAATTAGATCTAAAATGTTTCCAATTAGCAAACTCTGATTCCTGAAGCAGTTACATGTTTTTGGAAAGTAGGCTGACAGGAAAGCAGTTACATGTATAACACAGGGGGAGAGACATGTGGCAAAGGACCACAAGCCGAATTCGAACCCGGGTCAACCAAGTCGAGGAGTAGGGCCTCTGTACATGGGTGGTGCGCGCTAACCACTGTGTTACTGAACACAATAGAACGTTTTTATAAAAATGATTAACTGATGGATGCAAGCAGTTGATTTTTATCCACATACATTGTTTTGCATGCAATGCCATCTGCTAACTGTGAGTGAACAACAAAATCCGCCTGCAGCAGACCAGTGTTGTAGTAACGGCACGTAAACGATTAATGTTCCCAGTTAATGGCCTCAGTTGATTGGGCTTAATTACTTTAATAGCTAAAATAAACTGCACATGGCTTTATCCATTCAAAGTCTAATGTCTTGATTTTTACTTTCCCCCACATGTGGATTATATCTGGCTGTGTCAGGCTGATGATCTAGAGGCCCAAAGTGAACTGGCCTTGGCCTTATCCAGGGGTCTGGAGCTGGACACCCAGAGATCAAACAGAGACTCCATCCAGTGCTCCAGCGGCTACAGCACTCAGACCAACACACCCTGCTGCTCTGAAGACACCATACCATCACAAAGTACAACAGTTTGTGGCTGGAGTTTTTGTATCATACTGATCATGATCAGGGAGGTAACCTCAACATGTTGACCTCTTCCAGTTTCAGATTATGACTACTTCTCTATGGCTGGAGACCAGGAGCCTGAGCAGGAACAGCAGCAGCCGTCCGACTTTGACAAGTCCTCCACTATCCCCAGAAACAGTGACATCGGTCAGTCCTACAGACGCATGTTCCAGACCAAGCGTCCTGCCTCCACAGCCGGTATGCCCAGCACGCAGCCTCCCTATCCTGGACAGGGGAACTACCATCCTGCCACACCAGTCCACACGGGATCCTATCCTCCTGCTGGGCCGTACACTGCCGCTTCCACTGGTACAAATAACTCACAGATGTTCACTAGCACTCCTTAGGATTGGAGCACCCTTTATGAAGGACTCATCCTACCTCTGTTTTCCTTTCAGCAGGTCACGGTCAAGTTATTGTCACCCCTGGCGTTGCCACAATCCGCCGCACGCCCTCCTCCAAACCCTGCGCCCGTCGCTCAGGCTCTGTGGGCGGAGGACCCATTCCTATTCGTACTCCGGTGGTTCCTGTGAAAATCCCCACGGTGCCTGACGTGTCAGGAACAATCAATGGGAGCAGGACTCCAGAGGAGATCGGACGAGGAGAGGAGAGCTTGCATTCCCCAACATTCGCACAACCAGCAGAAGCTGGTAGCCTTCCTACGACTTCCTGGAGGGGCCAGGCCTCCACCAACCCTCCGACCTTTCCCCTGCCCAGCCAGGCGGTCCAGCAGTACCAGGGAGGGGGCGAGGATGCTGACGAGCAAGATGAAGGAAACATGCTGGTGGCTATCCGTAAGGGGGTCAAGCTGAAAAGGACCCTGACCAACGATCGTTCAGCTCCACGCATCGCCTGACGACATCATCCTGTTGGAGAGCTGCAGTCACTAGAATCCTGATCCTTTCTGGCAGATTTCCACTGAAAAAAATATTTGTGAATCTGGTGAAAAGCTTTAAAAAGGAAAAAAAAAACCTTTCTGTGTTAATAGGAGGCACCAGATGACAACCACTCTAAGACATTTGACATTGACTCAGTTTGAATTATTCTGAGGTTGTTTTTGTAGTCATCCAGCTCTGGATCAGAGTGCCCCCTTGTGGTTGTTTCTATATTAAATTTTTATATATATATATATATATATATATATATATATATATATATATATATATATATATATATATATATATACAAATCACAAGCCATAAGAGAGCACTAACATCTCAGACATTGAAGATCTGAACCAAAACACTTATTATTTCTGCAGGGTTGAGGTATTGTTGTGTTTAAACTGTGTGGAATGTTAGAATAATCTCCTGTGAATATTTTCTCTAAAAGAAAACAAAACCTTCAGCTTGTTATATATGAAAGTAAAATAACCACTGTCTGACACCATCAAAGGAAGACCAACCGTCTCATATTTTGGTGCCTTTGCAGAAGTCATTAGTTGGAGCACAAAGAGTGCAATATTTAGGTTCTATTGAAGGTACCTTAGTGGCTGATTGACACAAAGCTGTCCTTCACAGCTCAGAGACATAAGCACAGCACAATCCACAGGATCACATGTCTGAGTTTCTTTGTATAGCTTAGAGAAGTAGTGCAGATAGAAGTCGGCGGATTAGTTCTGAAATATTTGCTCACTTTAGTTTTTTTTTATAATTTGTAAATAATTTAGCAAATCTCAGTGGAGGATGAGTGTGTTGGTTTTTTACCTTCTTTGCATACCTGTTGTTCTACTTCATCTTGACAATTTCAGTTTCAGAACTTTAGAAAGATGTAATTATCATTACCCTTCCCTGCATCAATTTGGTTTCCTGTTAAATTCTCCCCCATGTTTCGGATTTCTAATTTGTTTATTCTGGCAAGAGATATGTGAAATAGATTTGTTGGTTTTATTAATTTACTCTCTATTATAGCAGAGTATCAATGTGCCATATCAAGATACCACAGTAATAGAAATCTCAACTGAGACAAAGTATTTTTGATGTAAAGATTCTGTAGGCCAAGTTTATGGGAGTAACAAGGATGTATTTCTGCTTACATCCACTATGTACAAATATAATTTCCCTTAAAAGGAGGATATCACAAAAATATATGATTTATAAACCATAAGTAACCTTTTAGTTGTTGTTTTATATAAACTATGACAGGATGATGGGATATGAGATTAATCCTCATACATCAGCATTAGAATATAAGCTAAAGAGGCTAATTAGTGCTACTAGGTCTACAATTGATTTGCATTTCAGTTCAAGCACTGTGAGAGCATGGCTACTACAAGATGTATGAAAATGTAAATAATTTTCACCGTTGGTCAGTCCAGGAGCTCAAACACACACAACACGTTTAATTTATTTTCTTTTTTCAGTGTTTTAATTTTTTCTGGGTTCTCATTTATTACTACTTTGTCCTTTAAAAGATCAAAGAGACAAAGTTGCTTGTTAGTTTTCAGTGTAAAAAAATGTAAAACAGATCAGAGTTTAGTGTGCATCAGTATTAGAAGTTCAAACTTCATGATTGTGCACAGCATTATTGTAAATGTTCCTCTGAGTCGGTACAGATGTCTATTGGTTTAGTTTATTTGCTTGTACAGTTGTTTTTTGGCGTGGCTGAACATTGGACTGAAACCATTATATGAACCAACATGACAGCTGTTTCCTGAAGGCAGTTTCATTTTGATAGGTCCACTTTCTTTTCTGTTTAAATGTCTATACTATCAACTTGTTATTCCCATAATAAAATTATTAGCATAAATATATGATATATATATATAACCTATGAGTAAGAAGTTTATAGTTTGTAAAATTCTAAACACACAGTTTAACCTGTGATGTAGTTTAGTTTTTAGCTCATTTTCTCCCAGTGGAGAGTTGACCTCTTCCTGCCTGTATAGTTCAAGCTTCATTGCAGTTTATTTTACCAGATAAAAGTGATCATTTTAGAAATATAATAAAAAAAGTGTAATTAACCTACCCTGGCTCACTTTTTGTTTCTATTTGTTTTGTTTTCTTGATTGTTTGTTTTTTCCAATATTTTTTCCAAAAATTTAGTGTAAGACAAGAAACATTTCAAACCATGAGAAACAGAAATTATTCATTTTTTTCTACCTCTTTTAAGGACAAACATTTAATATGGAATTGCAAAAAGAAGAGGATGTACCAATCTTTTCGAAACAAGAAACTGAAAGATTATATTAATCAAAACTTTGAAAAGTACACCAAGTTAATTTTATAGAGGAGCATATTTCACCATTGCAATCCAAATTTCATATTCTTAATTGGGGATTTAAGTGATACACTAATGTATCACACTATTGGCAACTGGAGGGGAAAATATTTGACATCACTGAATAAAATCCATTTTAGTTTACTTTTAAAATTGACAAATTTAAGCCAGTATAAATCAAGTTTTTGAAAGGTAAGATTACAGGGCCAGCATCATGAAGAACAAGGAAAACAGCGCCACAACGGTCAGGTTTAGATTAGGGTTAGTTTGTAAAACTATATCCCAAGCTTTAAGTATCTTATTAGTCTTTGTTTAATCTATCATATAAAAAGGGAAACATGAACATTTGTTAACCCATAAATAAATGGCCTTCAACATAAAGTGAAAGGCAGGGGGTGTAGATTAAATGTATGATAGATTTTTGTGAATTTTTGTATAGAACCGCCCTCTCCACTTAAAATGCACTTGCGCAACCCTGTACCCGCTCCCGAGGGAACGCCTATTAAGTGTGAGAGCGTGCACCTTGTGCACGCTCTATTTAAAAGTTGCTGTTGCATGCTCGTACAGCTTACTTTCCAAAAGAAGTTTGCAGTTTTTCCACTATGTCAGACTCATCAGCTGTAAGTGAAAATGGGGATGAGCACATAGGACGGCCTTACGTAAACACATCACCAGAATAATGGACAATTAGGAGGACCACTTATTTTGATGATCCACCTGGAAAAAGAACATCCTCCACTATACCTTTAATATGGATCTGAGAAGCATCAGACGGGCCCGTTGTTACATTGGGGGAGCAGCAATAATCCCTTGCTCAGGTGGGAACATTTATTGAAGGGCTGTAAGCTCTACAAATCTGGGCTTTAATGAAGATAGAAACTGTTTATAGCCAAATTCCCATCTTTTTTAAAAGGTTGTAAACCAGAAATCATTATTTCCTCAACTGCTTTACTGTTCATTGTTTTGTAGATCTGTCATTTTAAGCTAAATGAAACACATTTTTGTAATGTGACAAACTGTACATGTAATGGTGGGGTGTTGGCCGGCCCTAAACAATTTGGTGCCCTAGGCAAGATTTTAGCTGCCACCCCTTTGCATCACTGTGCAGTACTTGCATGTCTGCTAGAGTAAATATACTCACAAGAAACTAAAAAGCTTTGTCTTGGACATTTTTTTATTTACATAAAACAATTTTCACATTTAAAAAAAACTTAAAAATAATTAAAGAAACAAAAAATGAACATATGAAATACAATATAAAAAACTTATATAAATTATTACACTCTCAAAAAAAGTGTAAACAAGTGACTTTAATTTAAATGCAATATAAATGGCTTATATAAAGTATTAAATTTAAATACTCCCAAAAAAGTGTAAACAAGTGACATTAAATACAATATAAATATGGCACTGTGCAAAGTAAGAAATCAAAGAAATGCGTAGGCACAAAAAATACAATGATTTAAATAAAGGAAAAAAAATAACAGGATAGTTCTAGTGGTGTTTTTAGTCTCCCTTAACTTGAATTACTTCAAAAACTACATACTCTCACATGACTACAACTTTACTCTCCTGGATTTTCTTGAAGCAAAGTCATCTACAACATCATCATATGACAGCTGATTTGAGATCACATGATTAATGCTTATGATGGAAAGTCCACTGAGACATTCTTGGATCATAGTAGATCTCAGGTAAGTTTTAATCAGTTTAAGCTTGGAGAAGCTTCTTTCAGCAGAAGCCACCTTAAGAGGAAGAGTGGCAGAGATTCTTAGAGCAACCCACATGTTGGGGTACATTTCTGCTAGTTTCTTCTCATGCAGGAAGGCTAAAAGTTCCAAGTTTGTCATGTTTGTTGATGGCAATGGGAAATGTTGCATTTCCCTTGTGAGTTCTGCTCCATCAATGTCCTGCTGGCTGTCCTGGGTCAGAGCAGCACTTAGAGTTTAACACTTCTGTAGCAGATCTTTTTCTTCTAAGTTGGGGAAATCGAGGAGCACACCAAACATGTTATTCACTTCTCCAAGATTCTGAAATCTCTCATCAAGTGAAGAAATGGCAGTATCCATGACAACATTAAAAATGTGGTTTACATTTTTGGTAGTGCATCTTGAATGGGCTCATCTGGACACTCATAGCCAAAGTGAGTTTTTGTGGTACTCAATTCCTTTTTTTTTTTTAGTTCAGCCTCCACATTCATGTCTTCACACATCTCCTTTGCTATTGTCTGTGCATCAGAAAATCCAGTGTTTTTGTAACTGGTGAGGGAATCTCTGGTTTTCCTCAGCAAGTCGACAGCTACATCAAGCTGCATGGAGGGTGACTGCATCAGTTTACTAACATGCCGGATTTAGCAGAGAACGTTATACCATATGGCTGCACAAATGCAAAAGCAAAATGATAATAATGTCTAATAATAAACAGATGATTTAAGGAAATAAAGTCAAATTAAATTAAATAATATAAACAAAAAAAGATGCATGCAGGATGTACACTATCGTTTATATTATATAATTTTTGGATTAGTAATAATTCATATTACTGTAATTTATTGTTATTACAGTGAACTGCAAACTGCAGTATAATATACTATAGCATGTGGGAATGCTAAGGTTACTGTAACATTAACACTTTAACACTAACATAGTTTAACATGATGAACAAGCTTAATAATAATATGAGCTATAACACAGCTAATAGCTAGGCTCATAACTATGGAAAATTAATAGTATTTTGAATGACTAATTCCACCTGGGAAAAGGTAAAATAATCATGTCAATGGTAACATTATAATATCTGCTGAATAAATCTAATATATACACAATTGCCGGAGGATGGCAAGATGGGGGCACTCAAACCACTATTTTCCAACAACTGGGCCCTTCCATAACATGGACTGATTTTAAAACTAACAGATAGCGCTCGCTATTTATTGATTAGCATACTATGTCATACTCACGGCTAATGCAATTATCGATCATTGTTCTGCAACAGCAAAATAATATCATTCTCATCATCTTTACTGTAACATTACCTGTCTGAGGTTCCATTTGTGTCAAAAATAAGCAGATGTAAAATGTCTAGATGTACAAATGGAACCTCATATTATGCCATGCTACAATTGATGTAAAGATGTCGAAAATGTCTGAAAGGTCGGATACAGGAGAGAGCGTATCTGGAGCTGGAGACCAACAAGGCCTCCCTCATCCTTGGCCCGATCTCAAAGGATTTTTCTAAATATTTGAAAAATTGAGCTTTCAATTCATATAGTGGCATCTGGCTGTTTTTTTTTTAAGGTTACTTTATACTTTTATACTTTAAGTAGTTTTTGGAGCACATACTTTTTTACTTTTACTTTAGTAAAGAGGTCAAGCCGATACTTCAACTTTTACCAGAGTGTTTTTAAACTGCAGTTTCTATACTTCTACTTAAGTAACAAATGTGTGTACTTTTGACACCACTGCACAGGGTGTATACAAAATGAAATTTCATTTACTACAGCCCTCAACACATTTCCATTTCTTGAACTGCAGCAATAATAAAATGTAAACATGGTGATCAAATGTAAACATAAGACAGAGATGCGATTAACAGTTTTTCAAACATTCGGCGCTTTTTTTTTTTTTAACCCCATTTTATACAACATTCAGCAGTCTGATGGCAGTGGGGAAGAAGCTGTTCTGGAATCTGCTGGACCTGCATCGGATGCTGCGAAGCCTCTTCCCAGAGGGCTGCAGGGAGAACAGTCAATGGTGGGGGGGTGAGAGGTCATTTATAATGTAACGGGCTCGGGAGGGAAGAGGAGCCCTTATGCTCTTCTCTGCAGTAAATATATTTAATTGTTAATTTAGGATAATTGTTTCATCAAAGAGATTCATGCATCTCAAGTCACATTCAAAATCTGTACTCAACAGTGAGTGACAGCATTAGCAGTTCTACAAAACTATCATTGGGTTATGTTATTTGAATGATCACATTTCACATCAAAAAATAATATTTTCCACAGCTTTAGTCTTGAAATAAAATCCAGAGTCTCTGTGTTCAAGAGCAAGTCCATATGTGACTGAGTCAGAGAAAAGACCATCAATACATGCTGCTGCAGCATCCATACATGAAGAACTGGTCTTCCAGCCTACATCACTGCAGACAAAGCAGAGCTTCAGCCCTATTGCTTTATATTCAGCGGTTCTAATGAATTACTGAATTAATCCACATCATGTTATAACCATGGGTGGAAAGGAAAAATGTACATTTACTTGATTGATGTACTTAAGAACGTTTCTTTAATTATTTACTTTATTTGAGTTTTTTTGAGTTTTTAGTTGTTGCCATGTGGCCAGGTTGTTCAGATAAGTTCTCAAATCAGAGTTGTAGTTTCTTTGTGGTAATAGATTCAACATTAAACCTTTACAGTTTAAGAAGAATCAAGGCTCTCCTGTTTTTTTTTTGGTTTGTATTTGAATAATAAATAATAATCAAGATAGCTGTATTTATTTTTTGTGCTTTTTTATGCTGAAGTTCTTTACAAGTGGTGTAGAATTGGTAACAGGTGGTTCTACGCATCAAGTTCTTTAAAAAGACTGAAAATTACACAGAAAAATACTGA
>NW_015150750.1:260108-261066 GCF_000732505.1 Cyprinodon variegatus
AGGAAGAGGAGAAGAGAGGAAGATGAGGAAGACCATGAAGACGATGACCACCTTCCCCCGCATCTTCGGTTCACCCAGAGGATTCCCCCCGACTTCAGCCTTCCATGGAACCACGAGGAGCCAGAGGAGTCCCTGGAGTGCCAAGAAGACCACATCTCCAGGTTTAGGAGAAGAGAGGAAGATGAGGAAGATAATGAAGACAATGACCACCTTCCCCCACATCTTCGCTTCACCCAGAGGATTCCCCCCGACTTCAGCCTCCCATGGAACCACGAGGAGCCAGAAGAGTCCCTGGAGCGCCCAGAAGACCGTGTCTCCAGGAGGAGGAGAAGAGAGGAAGATGAGGAAGATAATGAAGACAATGACCACCTTCCCCCACATCTTCGGTTCACTCAGAGGATTCCCCCCGACTTCAGCCTCCCATGGAACCACGAGGAGCCAGAGGAGTCCCTGGAGTGCCCAGAAGACTGTGTCTCCAGGAGGAGGAGAAGAGAGGAAGACAATGAAGAGGAGCTCCCTGCGAAGAGGCCTTGTATCGAGAGGGATGTTTAAGAGGACGAATTTCACCAAGATATCATTTATTGTTTGTTTTCATATCTGGCAGGTCAAGGGATGCCTTAAGTAGCGTCTTGCACTGTGGCTTTTCTTTACCCCGCTGCTAGATTTAGGTTTTTTTAAGATGTTAAGGAGTCTGGCAGGTCTAGGGATGCCTTAGGTAGCGTCTTGCACTTTGGCTTTTATTTACCCCGCTGCTAGATTTAGGTTTTTTTAAGATGTTAAGGAGTCTGGCAGGTCTAGGGATGCCTTAGGTAGCGTCTTGCACTTTGGCTTTTATTTACCCCGCTGCTAGATTTAGGTTTTAGTTTTAGATGTTAAGGAGTCTGGCAGGTCTAGGGATGCCTTAGGTAGCGTCTTGCACCGTGGCTTTTATTTACCCCGCTGCTAGATTGAGGTTTTT
>NW_015150750.1:263137-266173 GCF_000732505.1 Cyprinodon variegatus
AAGCAGAGAAACGACCGACTGAAGACTCCAACAAATGCAGCATTTTCAGGCATTTTCTCCAAGCATCCATTGTTTACAGTTATCACTTCTGTTAACTTTAGGTTCTCCCTGTGTGTTTCCCTCTTCTATTGGTTAAAGTTTTACCTCTCCCAGTGTTTATGTGTTTAAATGTCACAGATTAGCGAGTTGTTCACTAACTCCTGTTCTTCTTTTCCAGATAAGGTCATCTGCTCCTTGAACCGCTGCCTCTGTGTCTGTTGGACGTCTTCTGTCCTGGTAAAGACCCGCTCAGCTGCAGTAGATGGGCGCTGACATGGAGCTGCTGGAGGTTCCTTCCTGTTTGAAGCTAGTTTTCCTCTCTACTCTGACCACTTCATTGCTCAGGAGGGACTGCTGCAAAATGAACAACTGTCTGTGATTGGCTGAGCTTCCTTGGATTGAAGACGTTTCTCTGAATGCCATGATAAACTCAATTTATCTTCACCATATTGTAAATAGGATCTAATTGGATGCTTCTGTTTAGATTTGATTCTGTGTTTGTGTTGACTTCTGTTACGTGTTCCCATATTAAAATTGTCAAGTTAATTGTCTTTAGATTACATTTGCTGGGACTTGTTTCAATTTTAAGACTGATTTATATTAAATCCCCTTACTGGGTCTGTTTCTGTTGAAGTATGCTTCCTGTCGTTCTATCTTTACGTTTTATTTCTAACTATAATAAAGGTTTGATTGCAGTAATGTAAACAGGATCTGTTTGTATTTTTGGGTAAAGTATCTTGAAATAATTTGTTGTAAATTGGTTCTTTATAAATAAACCAAACTGAAGTCAACTGGAGCAAGAGTCCTAATATTACTATAGTACAGTGCTTTGGCAGATTGGTGGTTATTATTGTTTCTCTGTTGGGGGTCTGACCTGACAGCTCATGTTAGCAGAATAATTGTTCTTGTCACCTTGCAGTGTTAAAACAAATTAGCTCTAAAAAAAAGGACGGTGAGACGTTCCTCCTGCAGTTCTTCTCATTTTATTGACCTTATAGACAATCTGGGAGTTTAGCAGCAGAGCAGAAGGGAAACATCAACACTGAGCCATACAAAGAACAACAAACAAAGATGGGAGAATAAATATAGATGAATGTTGAATAGATGAATAAAACATCTAAACAAGACCTTTAACCCCACACTGCTCCCAAAGGGGATGGGTTAAATGCAGAGGTAAACTGCCCCAGTGTGAGATCAATAAAGTTCAATTATTATTATTATTTAAACGTTTAAGGGGCATTATACTGTAAAAATGTATCTGCTGCTAGGTGCCACAAGGGGGCGCTCTTGCTGAGGAAAACTTACATACCCTTAACCTAATTTATGCTTCTCTGATGAACCATCCTTCTACCAGCAGAACAGTTTATGATTGACACAGTTAGAGCATTTTAATAATATAATCATAGTTTTACGAACAAGTGATTTTTCTATAAATAGAGACACGAGGTGTCGTGTTTCTTTTGGGCGTGGGTTTAGGTGTGGATTATGGTATAGAAAGGAATGGATGGACACACCCCTTCTTGTGAATATTTACACAGTTTCACGTTACATAGTAACCGCACTTCATCGTTGAAAGTGTGTAATGTCATTGAATTATCTGAATACAAATTAAGATTATTTTTTTATTCAGACGTGACTGAAAACCGGAAGAAGCTAAATCCCTCTTTATATCAATTTAATACATTCTTCGTTGCAGTAGCTGTTGGATTTCTGGAGCCAGCATCAGCAGTAAATGAGACAGTGATGAGAGGTGCGGGTGTGCGTGTTTACGTCAGATGCTGCCGTCAGAGTTACGCACAGAGGAATGCTGCGCTCCCATTGGACAATACTTTGGAGGTCGCTGCCCGCCGTGGTTTCCTCCCATCCGCCTCACTCCATCCTGCCTGGCAGAGGTTAGTCGGGAGAAAGCGAAAATGTGATTTATCCGCGGTTACACAAGCGGTTTTAATATTTGCGGTTTCTGTTTCACCGTGTGGAAACTCCGAGCGGCTGAAAGGAGCGTATGAACCGGAGCGGCCGCTGTGTTTTGGGGGCTTCTCCAGGCGGAGGTTGTCGGACGGGACAGCGGAGCATCGATTGAGGTGCGTCCCAATAACTACCGTTACAGTTCTTACAGTTTTTCAGGAATGATATTAATCTCTGTTCTCCATCAGGACCCCGGGTTATTCATCACCCTCCCTTCCCTAAAGATGCTGCCCTGCCTGCGGAGAGTCCTGCGGCCTGCCTTCTCCCTGACAGCCGATAGAGGACTGTCCAAAGCCGGACACAGGAGCAGCCACCCACCCGCTGTCCTTCCAGACTCCACGGTGCGGCTCCCTGCGCTTGTTCATCGATGCTACCTGGGCACACACCCCCTGAAGGAGCCCGTGGAGCCCCTCAACTCACCCAGCGGAGCGAAGGACTTCATTTACAGCCTGCATCCGTCGGAGAGGAGCTGTCTGCTGCGGGAGCTGCACAAGTTCGAGTCCATAGCCATTGCTCAAGGTATGAGGTCCCCCAGCTCTGGGTTCAGTCATCTGGAAGCAAACTATTTGATTTTTTTAACACTACAAATAACCTACACTCACTGAAAATATATGAACACATAAAACAGCCTTATTTCCTTTATTGGTTTCTTTAAATTGGCGGATTTGGGGCTGCACAGTGCAGCAGTGGGTAGCACTGCTGCCATGCAGCAGGAAGGTTGTGGGTTTGATTCCCGGCTCGGGGTCTTTCTGCATGGAGTTTGCATCAGAGGCATGGCCAACAAATGTGCACTGAGGGGTGGCTGAAAGTAGATAGGCACCAAAACCTCACAATCTACATTGTTCCAACTGGAAAATTAATGAGCAAAACATCCATATTTACTAAATAAAGACAAACTATACTTTAGATGCATGCATTTAAACACCCGTCATTTTTAGATAAAAGGTATAGTGGATAAAAGTCTTTCAGTTTTGAGTTCTGGGGTGTAAATGTTTTCCATTGTCATTTTTTACCTACTTGTATCAATAAACA